>NC_050514.1:1561987-1569739 GCF_002922805.2 Oryzias melastigma
AAAAAATGGACTAGCCTGCCACATCTTCATTTCACTCTGATTTTATGGTGTCTACACAATTGAGCCTCTGTAGGCTGAAAACTTTTACTTGGCATCCTTTAGTTCCTAAGACACTGTCCTGTGGTTATTTGTATAGATATCCAACTTCATAATGAGATCTGATGTATCTAATGTGTTTCTTTAAAGTCCTCCTTTTAATTTTTTTGAGCACTCCCTCCTGGCCCTGCCTGTCCATACATCAAACTCACTCATCTCTTCTTTGTGAACTCTGTTAATAATAACAACAATAAATAATAACAATTTTTTATATTTATATTTTGATATATATTTATATTTATCCTACAGAACGTTGTTAGTGTTGAACTTTACAGCTGTAAGACAAACATTTCATCACATTTGGCAATAAAAAAAAGAAATTTTAAACAACACGCCGAACAAAAATGATGAACATGTACGCAAGATAATTTTTTTCTTTGATGTTCTCTGATTTATTTTGTTGATGAAGCAATCAGGGCAGACAATATAAGTTTTCTTTTTCCTGCTGTTTTAAAAAAAAAAAAGTAAATAAATAAAGTGCACTATTGACAGACAAGTGCTGAATTTGTATAGATATCCATCTTCATATTGAGATGTGATGTATTCAATGTGTTTCTTTAAAGTGCTCCTTTAATTTTTGTGAGCGGTATATTTCTATACTTTGTTTTTTTGCAATAAGTTGCGTAAGTGCAAATGAATAAAATCTAAAAATCTACCCTTACAGCTTTTCCCTACCCCTCCAATTTTAGGGACATTTGAGGCTTTAGTTGTGTCCAAAATGTTATTTTCTAAGGGGAAAGCATAGTGACTTTGGGCTTTATGTATATTCCTACACCGAGAGGGATTATTATGAGGGGCTTATCTTATTATACTATTGCATGTGTGGGGTATAGCCTTTCTTGTATTTGTTTTATGTACAGCACTTTGAGCTGATTCTCTACAAGAAAAGGTGCTATATAAATAGCATTAATGATGATTCACATGAATTTGAATGTACAGCCGCAGAGGAGAACCACATTTCTACATGTGGGTGTGCTTCTTTTTTAATTATGATAATTATGATCAATTATGTAGTTTAATCAGGAAACCTGTGTTGTTCTCCAGGACATAGTTTTTGCAGAGTGGACAGAGTTCTTCAGAAATGTAAGTATTAGTTGTGTATTAGACTGTTTCTGCAGAGTAAGCACGCCCCTACTTCCCATCATCCATCTGTTGACACACTCTCTCGGTACCACTCACATCCCCTGTCACTACCTGATTTTTTTCACAGTTACCTGATTGGTCCCTGCTTGCGCAAAAATGTGTCTACTTCCACTAAAGCATTTTAGACACCTACCAGTATATCTCTGGATGCGAAAAGCAATAATAATTTTTTTCAATATGTGTACAACAGTAAAGTTGTTTATTTTAATGTTTGCAAAAAGAAAGAAAGAAGAAATGTTACAGATCAGGGTTCCACAATCATTAGCTCACAGCTCGGTCTAACCCAGGGATCTGCAACATTTAACACTAAAAGAGCCATTTGGTCTAGTTTCTTACAGACCAGAACCCAACGAGAGCCACAAAGTCTCACTTTATTGTTAAAACAATGCACAATATTTATGATTTTTTTGTCAGTTAAACATTGATTTATAAATGTAATTTAAATATTACAATAAAAACAACGCACAATATTTATGATTTTTTTGTCAGTTAAACATTAATTTGTAAATGTAACTTAAATATTACAATAATTTAATTACAACAGTGTCTGCATGTTTATATGTATATAACAGTTGTAACTAGTTCATTTCAAAATAAAACCTACTCTGTGTCAAAAAGGTCCTCCTGCTGAAGCAGCTTTTCTTAAATTAAAAATGCAAGGCAGTCAAACATGATTATCAGATATAAACAACATTTTAGTAGAATCTATTTATTAAAAAAACTCAATATTTAGAATAAACAGAGTTTTTTATTGTAATTGATTAATTGATTGATTGTTTTTTTTCAAGCATAGATTATGAAAAAATACAGGACAAACCACACAATTATTTTAAACTCATTACAGAAATAGTGAAATGTATTGATTAGAAAATAGAAAACAAACAAACAAACAAAAACAAAACATAATTATGTCACATTTGATTAATTATTTTTGTAATTATTAGAGTTTGATTGATGGCTTGAAAAGGAGTGGGAAGAAGCGAATTCATATAATTCTACCCCTACTGAGTTACCTCATTTTTCATCTTTGCATAGTTATGCAATTCGGTTCTTTTCTGATTAAATGCAAGTTTTATTCTTCTTCTTTTTTTTTTTCTAATTCCCAATAGCAAAGTGAAGTGCTTGTTGATTATTGATTAATGTCTAATTCCAAGAGACAGAAGGTCCAAGCTGGTCTCAACATAAAGTTTATGCAGGTAGCAGGCAAATTGTAGAGCAGCAATGCCAAATCAAGGAGCATATAAGTCAGCAGCTTTGGCAGGCTGTAGTAACTAGGGCTGTAACGAGTATCCGGGTGCTCACATACTCACAATCTGCTCCAAAAAAACAAAAATTTGCGACATCCAACATTGCTGATTCGCAATCTTTATAAAAAATAGTAGAGTGTAGTAAAATATGATCAAACTATCATCTGGGGACTATGTATTTTTGCTCTGAAATGTAGATTAATGTAGTATTTTAAGCTTACGAACTAAAACAAAGCCGAAAGAGGAGCATACTGTCACCGGAAGTAAGCACATCTTTGTGACGATAAAGCTTCAGGTTTTCAACATAAGACTAGCAAGAACTTTTTTCCGTTCAAAAACTAAGACTGAAGTTCCGCTCACTGACTTAAGCTCTGAAAAAATGAATTAACTCTAACACCGGAGCTTTAGCTCCAGTGTTTACTTTCTTTTGGTTGTGGTAAATAAACATAATATTAATGAGTAAAAATCCTGGTTTGATTTGTGAATCAATTCGGATCGCCACCTAAGCATCGATCCACAGCCCTTGTTGTCACAGGCAGGAAGGTAGGCAATCTTCTGGCACAGCTCGGCAGGGCAGCTCCTGCCAAAAAGGCAGCCATACAGGTAGGATCAATGAGGCAGATTACCTGTGTGTGCCAGCTGGAGTGGGAGAGGTTTGGCCATGACACCTATCCCTGCTTTAAAGGCCCTGTCCCACTGCCTTTCACTGCCATATCACAGCTGGAACACGGAAAAAATGTCATCCCCATGTCATCCTGTGGGACTGGGCCTTTAAAGTGTAATTCAATCTAACAGAACAGAACATCGCCATCAGGCAACAATCACACGTTGCTTTCCTTTCTAGCTGACATATACAAATGCAACCCAGTCTCAGTAAAATGCGTACATATGCCGCGATTTGGGAAATACCGTGTATAATATACGCCAAAAACGGTTTTTGCGTGCATATAATACGCGCGGTCCTAAACATGTTAAAATGTGTTTTCCACGTTTGACACGTCCCCTGGTGGAGGCGTGAGCATCACAGACAGCCCCACAAATGAACAATTTGCTTTTCTAACCCTAACCATAACCGTAATCCTAACCTTAACCAGGAACGACGTCATTTAGAAAAGAGCTGGAGGATTTCTGACCACGTGATCAAAACGAAACCTAAACAGGCGTATATATTGTACGCTGTCGCAACCCATTCTCAGCCACAGTGTATCATATGCACGCAAAAACCGTGTTTGCCGTATATTATACATGGTATTTCAGAATAGGGCTAGGCGTTATGACGATAAAAAAATGTCTTACGATCTCCAAAGCTGACGATCTGTCATTTTTAAGAGATCGTTATATTGCGATCTTCTACGAAAAGCTGCAAGAGCGAGAAGGCAAAAGCTTGTTGACAGCTGTGACTTTAAATCCGAGCTGCTGCTGCTGCTCCTCCTCCTCCTCCTCCTCCTCTTCCTCCTCCCTGGTGTGTTTTTCTTATTTGGAAGTCACATGACATACGACGGGACAGAGTCATGTGTGCCGTTATTATGGATCAAGTCTTCTCGAGTAATGAATGACGGAGGTCCGATAAAGTAACAAAAGGAGATGCAGTGTCTTGCAATCGACTTCAAAAACCTTGGTTTTACGGACCGAATAAAAGCCCAGCTAGAATATACAGCGCTAATGCTAACGCTAGCTTTCTGCTCAGTGACATAAACACAGCAGAGAGCAGATGTTAGTGAAGGAGCTGTGTATGTAAACTTTTTAAAACATTTACTGCTATTATCTCTGTGTTTGAATCTTAACAGTTTGGCAGATGTATTTGATGTTATCACCCAAGTTTAAAAATGTTTTTTTGTATCAGTTAAAGATGCTAGCTGGAGCCTTTTTCTCAAAGTACAACGAAATCGTCTATTTTCCTGGTTCGAATCCCGGCTGGGACCTTTCTGTGTGGAGTTTGCATGTTCTCCCCGTGCATGCGTGGGTTTTCACCGGGGACTCCGGCTTCCTCCCACCGTCCAAAAACATGCTTCATAGGTTCATTGGTGACTCTAAATTGCCCCTAGGTGTGGATGTGAGAGTGCATGGGTGTGTGATTGAGGCCCTGAGACAGACTGGCGACCTGTCCAGGGTGAACCCCGCCTTCGCCCATCAGCAGCTGGGATAGGCTCCGGCGCCCCGCGACCCCGGAAGGGATGAAGCGGATAGGAAAATGGATGGATGGTAAAGGGTGTTTTTTATTTTTTTTTATTTTTATTAATTAGCACTTTGAGCTGTTTTTTAATAGAGAAAGGACTTTACTAAACTTTATAAGTCATTCATGCTATAAACTTCATCAGTCTCCCTCATTTCTGGTTTTGGGTGACAATCATTTACAAGCTCTGTTTTATGGATTTTAGCACAAAGGCAAAATAAAAACTCACTGATATTTAGAAGCTGTTCATTTGACAGCAATGCATTACCTGTAGCAGTAGAAGGCGCAATTCTTGCAATATTTACAGAATAATCTTAATAGATAATAACTATTTAATTCAAATAAATAAAAAAATTTGTTCAAAAATTTGTTTACTTCTTTCAACTAAAATCATAATTACATTTTTGTCAATTTGAATTTATTTAAAAAAAATCGTGATATAATGGAAATCGTAAAATAAAATTAAAAAATCGTGATTTTATTTTTTGTCATATCGCCCAGCCCTATTTCAGAGTGCAAAGTCGTGGAATATGTACGCATTTTACTGAGACTGGGTTGTACAAATGACACGGTGACAGAGGGATTTATGACCATGTTTTCTTGGAGTTTTCCCAAGCCCTGTAGACAAAATCACTGACACAATACTGCTAACAGATCCAGTACGACAGACCAAGAATGTTCAATGAAGATTTCTCTGAATTTGCTGAGTCTGTTGATGGCTTCTGGGAAACTCTGCTCTTGTGGGACAAAACTGACACTAACCAAATCAATTTGTCAATCATCAGTTGTTGTTCCT
This sequence comes from Oryzias melastigma, assembly GCF_002922805.2. Classification (NCBI taxonomy): domain Eukaryota; kingdom Metazoa; phylum Chordata; class Actinopteri; order Beloniformes; family Adrianichthyidae; genus Oryzias; species Oryzias melastigma. Next base: position 1,567,443 of record NC_050514.1, read on the forward strand.
GCTCCCAGCTCAGTTCTTGGGCTCATGCCAACTATTTTAAGATCTCAAGCATCCAACAATTTTAAACTGACCTTCTTCAGTAGACACAAGTGTACATTTCCTGTATTTAAGCAACTAAGTGTTTTTATTTTTTTAAGACTTAAAGCTTTAATGACTTTGATCAAAATAAAGAATTCCCTCAGAGTTTTTATGTGGGAGTTGCACAGACTTGGCTCATCTTGTTGCGCGTTGGGGCGGTTTGGCCTGGAGGTCCTAAGTGTATGCGGCTCACCTTAAAAATACTTTCTGATGCACTTACAACACAAACAACAGGCACACCTTCGATTTTCATGACATTCTTTACAAGCCTCAAGATAAATATAAGACAACCCCCCCCCCAAGATGTACGCGCTCCTGTCTACGACCCTACACGGATCCACACAAAACAAAAACATGCAGCAGCTGTACAAATGAAACCCTTAAAGGTGAATGTAACTATCGATACATTCACACCAATCGTCAGATTTACTGCTTATAGCTTTAACGTCACCGCCGTGGAGCAACGGCCAAAGGTGTTGCCGTTGCCGTAAAAAATGGAATTCGTAATTTGCCATGCCATGTAAAAAATGGATGATATTAAGCTAGGAGCTTGGGTTTATATGTTTTGGAGAGCTCTACAAAGGTGCCAGCAAGCACGTCGTCGTTTGTTTTCACCAGATCTTTCAGAGTTTCTCTTGGTTCTGTGCACTGGCCCAGTTTGAGCATTAACGGCTGTGGTGCAGTGGTAGGGCGGTCAACTCCTGATCGGAAGTTTGCGGGTTCAATAACCGCCTTGCTTGCCCATGTGTCGAAGTGTCCTTGGGCAAGACACCTAACCCTGAATTGCCTTTGGTGGAAGGCTGACGCCAGTGTTCGGCAGCGGAGCCACCACCAGTGTGTGAATGGGTGTATGACTGTGAAGTGCTTTGGGCCTTCGAAGGAAGGTTGAAAGCGCTATACAAGTATACGCCATTTATCATTTTACTGGCCCAATTTGAGCATTAACCAAAGAGGGGGGAAATAAGAATAAAACTGGAGGATCTTTTTATTATTGGCTTGATGATAAGAAAACATCCTAACCTCATGAAGCTAGTGCAACCCTTTGTGCTAATATGTCATTCTCGACTGCTCTCTGACTTCCAGGCAGCTAACCCCTGGGGGCCTGGGACCTGCAGGCTGGATAGTGGAGCCTGCTCGTTCTGCCTGGGCAGTGGTGATTGCTATTAGCTCTGCCGAAACCAATGGACCTCACTGGCTTGCTAACCTATCCACCGGGCACCTGGCTAGAGTAATAGATGAGAGTTTCAGACATAATTCCTAGCATCGAGCCACTGTATTTAATGTCTTTTTCTACGATTTGATCTAGTCACTGAAAACATCACATATCCAAAGCAGAGTCCCTGATTGATTGACAACTTTGCCGCGCCCAAAGCCCAAATCGCGCCGGGTCAGATTGTGTCTTTGCATTGACTTCACATTACAACTTGGCGCCTCAGCTGCATGTCCCGCGTTTGGTGTTAATACACCATAACACCTGGTTCACACTGGATGTGGAAGCGCTACAAAGCGGCGCAGAGCGGAGTGCACGCGGCATCCACTATCTCCTGCAATTCACACCAGGCACACATTTTTCTGTGACGGTCAACAGGCGCTTCTGCTAGAGGTTTTTTTTGTTTTTGTCAGTACTTTGTTTTTAGCTATCTGCTTTGTGAAAGTGCTATATAAATAAAGCTGAGTTGAGTTGAGTTCTTGTCATCATGGGTAAAATAATAACCTAAAAATATTATCCCATGTTTCTGCTAAGAAGAAGTTCTCTCTACCTCTCTCTTGTTTTTTTACACCCCAAACCGCACGCCCCCGTCTGGAGTCGGCCCACTACTCTGATCAGTGTGTGTGTGTTTTGTGATTGTGTCTTTAATTGTACCTCTACAGTCTGTTACATACAAAAACATGACTGCATTTGTCAATCACTGTTTTATTGCGAAAAATTGGTTAAATTTTAAAAATAACACTAGATTTTCTCATGTATCCTAATGTAATTTCCTGCCAGAATCGATGTGGATCACTCGCGCACAAAATAGACCAGACGGCGAAATGATCCGCTGCACAGCGCAAGCCTTCCACAGAGGACCACGGCGCTCCGCGTCTGGTGTGAACTACTTAACAAGGGCACCAAATGAAAGCGGCCTCCGCTCCGCGACTCTTTGCGGCATTTCCGCATCAAGTGTGAACCAGGCGTAAGGCTTTTGTCTAAGCTACAGCTTTGGTTGCATTTCTCT
>NC_050514.1:1569870-1598980 GCF_002922805.2 Oryzias melastigma
AGATAACTTTAATAAACAAAAACAAGCGTTGAGATTGGACATATTCCAGCAGATATAAAAATGAAGACAGAGATGTGTATAAAAACACATACATGCACAGATTTATGTGTTCGGGTCAAAATTGAAACATTTTTAAGTGTAAAAACACAATTAGTATTCTTACACATCCATATATAAACACATAGTCACAATATGTGCAATGCAAGGGCATTAGGAAGACAATAGTCATCCAAAGACATAATGTTTTTCAAACATAGTAGTCACTGCCATCCATCTTTAAAAAAACATACATTTTTAGTGGTAGTTGAGCATTCAGATTTCCATCATCTAAACTTGCTTTCACTTCATTGTTGGTGGATTTGGGGATGTGTAAAACATAACATTGGACATTATAAAAATCAAGAAAAATCCATAGGCAAATTCCACCCTTATAATTTTCTCTATCTTCTTCTTTATTTTCTGGTCTTATTTGAGGGCTGTCCAAAAAGGCATGTGTGCACATTTTCTCAATCATTTATGTGTGGTGGCATTCTGAGATATATGTTTATGAAAGAGTTGTATTTTTTTTTTCAGTCAAACTCCCTCCACAGTTGGCTTCCAATTTCCTTATAAAAGATGTAGTTTTATAGTTTTTTTTTCCTAAAACTTTGTCAATTTTTTAAGCTTCAAGAGCAAATTGCATAAACACATATTATTATTTAACTTTATAAAATGAAAACAAAAAGTGTTTCTCTTTTGATCAAGAACCACTGTGACTTGATGTAACCACACGGTACATATAAAACAGTCAAAGACTGCCACCATCAGGCACAAGGGTGAGTTGAATTTTATGGATTACTTTTAATCATGTACACATCTAAACATTCATATTTTTCAAAAATACAAATATGTACTCATAAAATATTTTTTATGTCTGCACACAAGCATATGAATTCGTAAACTTGTGCTGGGCGGATTGATCTAAAATATTGATTGTATCGATCTCAAGTTGGTATCAGATCGTTACCGGCCCGCAGATATTGATATTTCCACTCTTGTTTGAAACTTTTCTTTATCAGCAAAAATGACTCAGCCTAGCCGCTGCCTCACACTCTCCCCAGTCCTGAGATCTCAGCAGCAGATCTCACAGTGCATGTATGCAGGCGTTCACCCTGTTTCCACTCAATTTGAATGCTGAGGTTTTTTTGACAAGTTACTTTTCACCTGTTTTTATTGTTCTATTTAAAGACTAAGAAGTTACAAATTATTTATTTTTATGTCAGTTGTTTTTTTTTTTAATCGTTTACACATTTTGATTTATTTTTGTTTCATAGTTACTTGTGTCTTTTGGTTTGTTGACTTTTTTGCATTCACTTCGTCACTTCTTTTTTGATTTCAGAAAGGTTTTATTTAACTAAGCAATTTTCCATTTCATTGAAAATATTATGCTTATTATGTTTTTATGTTTATCAACTAATTTTAAAAAATAGAAAATTATACAAAAATTAAAAACAATCAAGATGTTGAGGTTCATGTCCCATCCACTGCATTTACTAAAAATATTGATGTTGGTATTGATTTCAGCGATATTTAGAATCAATATTGCCCAGCCCTAACGTAAACCAACAAAGCGCCACATAATACAACTATGTGTGTCCTAATATGGGCATACAAACCAACACACAATATATACAAAGCCATTTACAAAACTTTAAAGGATGAATCATATCTTTACTCATTTCAATGTCTGTCTTAATGCTGAGGGGAGTAGATGTGTTAGTCTGGGTGAGTAATTTACAGGAATGTATGCTATACTAATACCATACTAGTAATACTAAAAAGTAAAGAGAAGGTGAAGTGCTCAACTGCACTGTTCAATGGATCATGGGAACAAAAGACCATCACAGTTGACTCTGTGCACTTGTCTTTTGACCTGTTCTCGTGTTTGAAAATCAGGCAATTCAAATTGAAAGGAACATCTCAAACGCACTTCTGTAGAGCACCACTTGGGAGCAGCAGAGTCTTTAAAACTTCTCAGTGACTTGTCTGCTTAAGACTTGTCTAAATCTATCCATTTTCTTAGGGTTGCTGGGGCTGCCAAAGCCTGTCCCGGCTACTGTTGGATGAAGGCGGGGTACATGTAACGGGGTGAAAAATGTTTTATTTTTGGAAGTTTTAAATTCTGAGGGCTATTGAACATTAGAAGGTATTGAAGGCAGGTGTGCCTGATCAGAGACCCTTTTTAAAAGAACAATCAGTCTACAGCAGAGAGTCGACGGCTGGGAGGAGCGCGGCGGTAGAGCCTGCGCCGGGTCGACGGCCGGGAAAGCGCGGCGGGAGAGCCCGAGCCGGGTCTACGGCCGGAAGAGCGGCGGGAGAGGCTACGCCAGGTCAATGGCCAGGAGAGCATGGCGAGAGAGCCAGTGCCAGGTCGACGGCCGGAAGATCGGCGGGCAAGCCAGCGCCGGGTCGACTGGCGGGAGAGCGTGGCGGGACAGCCAGCGTCGGGTCGGAGAGTTGCGTGTTGAACCGTTCCCCTGGATGGAGCAGCTCAGGGGAGGAGAGTCCCAGAAGGGCAGCCGAGCCAGGAGCCAGACAGTGGTCAGCGGGGGAAGCGACGAAAAAGCAGCAGAGGGGTGTGGTCACAATGCACCCCTCTCTGAGCTAAGTACCCCTCTGTCATTACTTTCATTCTGTTGTTTTATATCTACCCAGGAGAAATAGTTTTAGTCGTCGCGGCTACTTTTTAATAGCATGCTTTGATTTGTTTTATTTATTGTGTATTTTTATCTTTCTATGTAGCCTGAAATTTTAACTCAAAACTCTGGTGTTTTTATCTTTGTACCAGAGGCTCCTGGCTCCAACACGGATTGAATACGGCTTCCTCTGCTGGACAAAATAAACTGTCTTTTAACCCCCTTCTTAAACTGTCGTCCTGGGTCCTCTGTCTCCACACACCTCCAGATTTAAGAATCCTACCGACCTCCCCCGGCCTTTCTTACATACACCCTTGATAGGTCTCCAGTCTGTCGCAGGACTGCACAATCACTCCTACAGAGGGACCATTTAACCTATGAAGCATGTTTATAGACTGTGGGAGGTAGCCATATTACCCGGACAAAACCCACAGATGCACAGGAAGAACATGCAAACCTCACACAGACAGGTCAGACCTGGAGTTCAAACCAGGTCTGTGAGGCAAGAGCGGCAACCACTACGCCACTGTGCTGTCCACCTGTGGAATCAGTTTATTTATTTGTTCTAGGATGTTCCTCTTACACTCCAAACAACAATTATTGTGACAAATTACTTATTTAAATAGATGTAATTAACTTTAAAAGTAAAATACTTTTTAAACTTTCTTGCAGGAGGGTTAGAAATAGGAAGTGTCTATTTTCCTTGATATTCATGAATTAATCTTTCTTAGAATTGCCCTCTCTAAATGAAAACACTTCTTTATTATTAGATGTAACATGTGGTTATGATTTCAGCTGCATTGTTTTATTGCATTAAATCTGTGTCACTTTTTGCTTGTCTTCTGCTTTCATCCCCGTTTTCTCCCTTTTCCAAGCACATCATTTTCTCATTATAATGCTTGCTTTACTTACATCTCGGATGACACGTGTTACACAAACATAACATTGTCTACAGATAGTTACATAACATGTTTATACAGTACATTAAGTAAAGAGCCTTTATTTTCAACAACTCCCATGTCTGGGATTTGAAAGTCTGTTTGTCTCATTTACACCACATTGCACTATACATTTTCAGGATTGCTTCATCTCGGTTTACGAACGACTCTTTCTCAAATTGGAACATGGAGCCATGAGGCTTGTTAGTGCACCACCCAGATCCCCAAGAACGTCTGGATCAAAGTTAATAAATGTGGAGAAAAACTTTTGTTGAACAAGAAGATGATGAAAGAGTTATGAAACTTTCAGAAATATGACATAAGGATTCTCGTGTATCATTCCTGTAAAGTGTGTTTGTGTGATGCTTTATTCCTCAAAACTGACCTAAAAGTGATCAAATTTCAACTAAGCAAAAAGTCGTTAACTTTATCAAAGAAAGCAAGTGGACGACTATACAACATAAGAAATCAAAATTATGTGTGTTGAAAGTTCTTTGATGTGCTTGAAGGTTTATGTACAGTGTGATGATGGATGCCCCCCCATTCCCCCAAAAAAGGACTTTACCTTCAACTTCATCAAAAGTCTTGAAAACATTTTGCATAGGATTCAACCACAAAGCTCAGCTCACTGTATAAAGTGTAAAACACTGTAGGAAGTTATTATCACTTGTTTGACAATGTCAGTTGATCTCCAGAATTTGGCTAAATGTTGCCCAATTTTTCTTAGATCTTTTGCCCTGGACCCTGTTCTGTTTCTTTTAGGGCAGTCTGAGAGTCTGGTGTTACCTGGAGGGATGACATTGCTTCACAAACTTTTATACCTGGCCAGGACATGTTTACTACTACAAAGGATTCAAGTGCAACATCCATCCGTTACACACTGGTGCAGAGAGAAGTTTAAAGGTTCTCCAATGGAACGCCTTACACTGGTCCCTTGCGCCCGTCTCAGGCCAATTAGTCTACACCAGGGGTGTCAAAGGCCTCGTGGGCCAGATTCCTGCTGGTTTTCCAGAAACCCTCTCCTATTTGCTCTTGATTGGGGTCGACTCCTGATCCCCTTCAAGATTCCTTACTTCCCCGCCCATGTGTTGAAGTGTCCTTGGGCAAGACACTGAACCTCAAATTGCCTCTGGAGGAAGGTTGGCGTCAGTGTTCAGCAGCAGAGCCACCATCAGTGTGTGAATGGGTCTGTGACTGCAGTTTGGGCCTCCAAGGAAGGTGGAAAAGCGCCATTTAACATCTGATTGCCTGGATCAGGTGTGTTTAGCCAATAAGGAGCTTCAATGGCAAGATGGTTGGAAAACATGTAAGACACTGGCTCTCGAGGCCTGGATTTGGACAACCCTGGTCTACACTGTCTCCATAGTCTCTCCAGTTCGTCCAACCTCCACTTTGGCCTCCAGAGGAGCAGTTTGTCCTGCCACCCCCATGACTTAAAAATGCAAAACTTTGGCAATCAGGCCTCATGCACTCTACTTCCTTCACTAAGTCCTTGTAAAATGCATGTTTGTGTCAGAAAAGATGTTATGTCTTCCAAAATTAAACTTTTTAAAATAAAATAAAATGTTAGCAATTTTTGCTTTACTTGTTATATGTTCATGAAATGAAAATTTAGAGTTGATGCTTTACTCAACTGTAACAAATTTGCCGTAACAAATTACAGAACTTTTATTAATTGATCCAGTCTTTCATTTTTTACAGTTTTTTGTTTCTCTTCCTTTTTTCCACGAAATTGACTCATCAACGCACTGGAAATGGAACTCCTGCTCAAATTAATTTCAATTTTATTTATATAAGCCAATATTTAAAAAAAAACTCATTGGGCTCCATGCCAGTAATTGTACAGAAGCAGAAGATCGTTCATAAAATATAAAAAATAGTTGATTGCTAAACTAACAAAGCAAACTAAATGAAACTGGTTATCCCTGCCCTTAGATTCTCCATCATGGTAAGGAAAAACCCCTAAAAACAAAAACCTGATTCCAGGAAAAAGGAAGCCTTAGGGATACCCACATGAACTGGAGATCCTCTCCCAGTTCTGTTATAATGATGTCTATCATAATAATTGTCACAGGGCAACCTCAAAAGATGCCGGGGTGGCAACTGACCAATGTCCACTTTTAGAGAAATCCTCCAGATGCCGTAACATTTGAACTTTTCGTAAAATCTCTGAAACCACCTTGCAGTGTGTGTGATTACAAATGGCTACATAGTGTCAGGAGTGCCCCTTTGGTCATCGGCGGGAGCCATCGTCTGAATACTGACTGCACTCAATCTGCCATCAACACCAGAGCATAGTGTTTGGACAGCTCCACACCTGATTCTCATCAGTTCATCAGCAACAGGACATTTAAGCAGCACTCAGACTACACTCAGTGCGAAGTATTGCCTGTGTCTTTCTATCAGCATACTGAGCGGTTCCCTTTGATCACCTGTTACTGGACCCGGCTTTGTTCCTGAATCTGCCTGGTCTGACCTTTTGCCTGGATATTTACTCTGATTTAGCTCTATGGACTCTTAGTTTAGCCTGGCTGCTATCTGCCTGTCTCTTTCGAATAAACCTCCTGCAACTGGAACCAGCTGTCTGCCCGTCTGTGACACCTTAAGAATTTGCTGAAAACCCTCTGTTTAAGTTGCCACGCAGCCGCATTTTGGGATTTGTGACCGTAGTCTTAATGTGGAAAGCAACCTAAGTGCACACAGTGACAAAATGTGTTCCTGTGTGAGCACTGATAAGACTGAGCAAAGGTCAAATGAAGAAAATGACTTAAGTGTACCTTCACTGTACATCTGTTAAAAATGATGACAGACCTTTTCAAGTCTTCTAACTAATGATTCTCACATAAAGCTGTGACTTTGATGAAAATTGCTTTCATGGGTCTCTACACACAATAGTAGCCCCCTACCTGACATGCCCTGGTGAGGATATATGTCAGTGTTGTAACTTCATACTCTAAAGTATCCGTCTGCCCTTCACAGGTCACATTCTTTTGCAACAGTGGAGAACATATCAGGCTATAAAAGACAAAACACAAGGTTAATGAAGAAAGTAAAGTTAAAAAAAGAGAAGAAAAGATGAAAAATTGACAGAAAAATGAAACGAATAGAATGAAAAAACAGAATTATGAGAATAAAGTTTGTTTCTGACATGGTTCTGGCACGGTTCATCCATCCCATCATGCACATTCCTAACTGACGTGCTCACAGAGCACCATTGTATTAGGTTGGATATTACTCATCCTTTGCTGCTATCTTTTCTATAACTACAGTCTTGTGCCCACAAAGACACACACACGTTTGGCCTTGGGCCATATCTATTGTGCAGAGTTATGGGCTGGCAGTTTTAATACCACCTGTAAATGATTCTCTGTTGTACCGGGAGAAGGTGTGAACTTCAAAAGATAGGAGATGAGCAGAGAGGCGATGGGGGAGAAGATATAACACTGTGTTTTGATGATGTTTGACCTGTGGTTGAAAGGGTCAACATAGCTCAGGGAGTGAGTGACACCTTGGCCTTTTCCACCTCATCTGTCTAATGCAGCAGACAAAAAGCCTTTGAAATGATTAGACTTTGGTGTCTGTGGTAAAACGAGCCCTTTTGTCGTCCGGGATTTTCTTTTGAAATTTACCTCATTTAAATCAAACTACTTTGACGTGAGAAGAACAGCATATTTAGAGGATAAAAATCAAAGAAGTCTACGGACACAGAAGAAAAAACATACCTATTAGGAATGATAAGATTACCCTTCTTATCAATACTATTTTGTATACAGTGTTTGTTCGCTATATTGTGAAACTCGTAGACTTTTTAAAGTAAATTTTTCATACATCTCCAATCGTGAGCAGATGTTTATTTTCATTATATATATAAGTGGAGTTAATTTTCTATGAAGGTTTGATGCACATTCACACCAGCCATTTGGTTGACTCTCTGGAATGCCCTAAAAGCCCATGGTTTTCACAGTGGCCTGGTACTACTAACTACTAATACTAGTGCATATCCACCACCTAGAGTTAAAAGAGGCTTAGTGTGAAATGTCAATGCAGTACAAATCTTGCTCCAGGTTTTTTCTTTCACTGCTATATTACAATTTTTTAAAGATTTGGTGTCATGGAATTCCAGTCAGGCACAAACCACAATTATGAATTTCTCTTCTATTATCAATTTTCGAACGGTTGGGATTTCCGTGAGTCAAAGGGACACTATCCATATGTCACTACCAAATCCTAGTCCCTGATTGGTGAAAGTTTAACCTCATTTAACTTTCATTATATCTTCAATGGCTACGTGTGTTGAATGTAGAACTAGGATCAAGGTCTTAAAAATGTGTGTACCGTAGCTACGTGTGAAAGGACATGGAAGCTCGAAATGTTCTTGTTTTGCGCGCTTACCTAGAGTTTTTTTAGTAAAGATGATCACAGAGGGTAGTGAATTAATGTGAAAATGTTTGCGTGTGTCTGAGAAAAATGTTTTAAATGTATAGTGGTGTGTAGTCTATTATTGTTGTTATTATTTCTATCCCCTATATGTACAGCGATGAATGCACTTTACTATTACACATTTGAAACACATTTCACAAACACATTAAAAAAATCCTTTACACAATCAGCTGTTGTCACTTGGTGACAACAAAATACCGCCGAAAAAGTGACCAGAGGAAAGGATAAGGAGTCTGAGGTCCTCCAGAATTTGCAGGACTATTAAAGAATTAATAATGGTATTGTTGCATCTTCTACAGAGTGAGCTTCTGGGGGGTTGGATGCACTGACGGGAACAGGATCAACAAACTGGTGCAGAGATCCAGTTCCATTCCCTTCTAGGACTGTGGTGGGCGATAGGAGGATGTTATGGAAACTGAAATTCATCATAAATAATCCTCTTCATCATCGTCTTTCACATGAGATAATGGGAACTATGGGGAGGTCCATCAGTCAAAGACGTTAACACCTCACTGCAGAAAGGAGCGCATTTGACAGATCTTTCTTACTGTTGGCTGTTGGACTACAACGCCTCATAGAAACTGGATAATTTTTGTTGTTACCGTTTTTGAAGTGTTACTTATTATCTATCTGCCATTAATGCACCTATACTGACTCCTGGGTGACAATAGTGGGATTTTTACTTTCATTATTGTTTAAAACTCTGATGATTAATAGCAAAATGATCAGATTTTAAGTTTATTTTGGGGTTTTAAAGTCCTTTTAAATGTCACGTGTACTCTTGGCACTGTATGTGTACTGCGTAATGATTGTGTTCTCTCTCTCTCTCTCTATCTATCTTATCTATCTGCCTTCTCCTGACAAGATGGGGTTACTTTTTGTTCCTCACATAGGAACCTAAAAACCTTATGTTTAGCCAAATTAATTTCTAATGCCAAAATGAGAAAGAATTTATCAATGAAAATACTTTTTTTTTTTTTTTTTGAAACTCTGTGACAAGTTTTGCTTTCAGCGTCAGTCTGTGCTTTCTACAAGGAAAATATCCATTCATATGGTGTGAGCAGCTACTGAGAAGTTAATGATGGAAACATTCCTCCCAAGAACCAACAGGGACAGCTGTGAAGAAGTGGCGTGTGGATTTTGGGAAAGACAGAATTTTCCAAAGTTTCTTTGAGCCCTACATGGAAAACATGTCTCCATATATGCACTATCACAGGCAGGAAGCCAGTGTTGTAGCATGAGAAATGTATTTTTCCAGTGTTCTCCTTACACTTAAATATGTTGAATATAGATTTCAGATTTATTAAGGAATAATAATAACAATACGTTTTATTTTTAAAGTGCTTTTCAAGGAACTCAAGGACACTGTACAAAGTAAAAGTCAGTAAATTCACAAAAATATTAAATAAAAACACAATAAATTGTAGCTGAAAGAAAACTGAAAGTGAATCAGAGTGAAAAAGCAGATTATAACAGATGAGTTCTGAGTTTGATATTGAGGGTTGGTGGATCGTCTATGTTATGGAGATCAGGAAGAAGGGAATTCCAGAGTTTGGGAGCCGAGCAGTTCTGTAAAATCACTAACCACAATTTCCCAAAATCGCTTTAGCCACAGCTGCTCCCATGAAGCTTGCCGCTCCATGGCTTGAATAAGACGCCGACCAACGTCTCCTTTGATAGATGATGATGAGTCCTAGCGCCATGGCAGAAATTTGAAGACAATTTTTATATAATATTGACCATTCTTCCAAAAGCGCATTGGTCAGGTCACACACTGGTGTTGGTGGAGAAGGCCTGGCTCCCAGTCTCCACTCTGATTTTTTCATTTACAAAAGGAAAAATAATCTTGATTCTAAATTGTTTTTATTATTTGTTTCGAGAAGGACATTTCTTCCACTGTACAAAATCTCAGGCTGTTGTGTTGTCTCATTCGGAATTTCTTTTTTATGAAAGCTGAAAATCATCAGCTGGAAAAATCTTTATGAGAAATGTATAAATCACTGCTCACTCATTGCAAGGACTCCATCTCACAAATGTGGTTTCTCTCTACAAAGACTACACAAAGGTCTGCTAAATAAATACATTCATCCAGAACATTCCATCCCACTTGACCTTTACTCAGACAACACATGCAATTCATTTATAATGCTTTTCAGATATGAATGGTATAAATTACGTTAATGACTTTTCTCTGTACCCAGTCTCTGCATCTCAACCACATCTGCCATCAGAGTTTCCAGTTACCAGCTTCTAAATTCTGCAGAAACTTCAAACCACTGCTGTAAATCAAATAATTTTACACACAAGCTCCATTTTTCTCCAACAGCCACGGTCAAATCCTGCCTCTTTGGCCTTCTTCCTTTGATTGTATCTATCATCACTCTCCTCAGTCACCACTAGAGAGAGCTGGGAGTAAAGCCGCTACTCTTCCGCATTGAGAGGAGCCATTCGAGTTGGCTCGGGCATCTGGTCCGGATGCCTCCTGGACGCCTCCCTGAAGAGGTGTTCTGGGAGTCCCACAGGGCAAAGGCCCCGGGGAGGACCCAGGACACGCTGGAGAGACTATGTCTCTCGGCTGGTCTGAGAACCCCTCAGGGTCCCCCCCCCCTACAGGACCTGGAGGAAGTGGCCGGGAAGAGGGAAATCTGAGCATCTTTGCTTAGACTGCTAACCCCAGGACCCGGTCCCAAGGGGATGGTGCCATGTGATTTAGGTGGCAATCATTAATCTGATGTGGACTGTAACCATCTGAACATGTTGTCCCTGTCATAAAATAGTGAATCAGCTGTACATCTTTCAATAGAGTGCTTGAAGATTTCTACATGTGCTTTGTGGATTTGGACAACACATTTGATCTTTTTCTTTGCAGTATTCTCGGTGGAATACGAGCACTGACCGGTCTCTGTACATCTAGAGCAGGAGTTTGATTTGTACCAGATTCTGTAAATGATCTTTACAAGTACTATATATATATATATATTGGAGTTCTAGTTTGCTAACCATAGGATTTAATCCCTACTTTTTGGCAAGTTGTGTTGCCCTATTAACTCTTTTGAACCACAACCATCATTGTGTACTAGTGCAGTTTGTAGTTGAGTGAATGTGACTTAGCACCTCAAAGTCAGAGTCTATGATTTTTTTACTGTAAAAAGATGGGTTTCCCTCTCCAGGTTGGTGGAAAGCTCCTGCCCCAAGTGTAAGAGCTTAGGGATTCTCACCTTTGACCTTAGGGTCTGATCTGTGAGTGTGAGAAGGATAGAGTGTGGAATTGACAGGCGGATAAATGCAGCAGCTGCACTAATGCAGTCGCTGTTTCAATCCATTTCGGTAAAGAAGGAGCTGAGCCAAAAGACAGCTATTGATTCACTGGTCAATTTATGCTCCCACCCCCACCAATAGGAATGAGCTTTGGGTACTGACCAAAATGACACAATCTTAGACACAAGTGGCTGAAATAAACTTCTTGTGTGGGGTGGCTGAGTGCTTCTTTAGAAATGGAGTACAGAGCTCAGAGGAGAGAGCTGAAAAAAGAGCCACTGCTACTACACCTGGATAGAACAGTTGAGGTGACTCGTACTGCTCCTGCGGCCCAGCTCCAGATAACTGGAGGAAGATGAATCGATCGATGGGTGATTTGACAAATGAAAATTATTTATTTGCTCCTTCAATAAAAAAATATGCAATTTTCATAAAGTCAATAAATATGATGTTAAATGTATTAAAATAAGTGTATTTTATCAAGTCCAGTTTGATTTTTTTTTTTTATTTCAACAATTTGTCAGACATCTAGGTGTGTGGAATTTTTTTCTCTGCATTTGACCCATCCCCTGGGGGAGCAGTGAGATGCACACATATCATACTCAAGAAGCATTTGGTGGTTTAACCCCCTGACCCAACCTCTTAATGCTGAGTGTCAAACTGTGAAGCATTGGGTCCCATTTTTAAAGTCTTTGGTACGACTCAACAGTGGATTTGAACTTATGACCTTCCAATCCTTGGTCACGCACTCTACCACAAGCGTACTGAGTTGGTTTATTTGACCCTTGTGCTATCCTAGACATGTTTACATTAAAAGTGGAATAATCTGGACCCCCAAGGACTTTTTTTAATCTTCACTGGTGTCCATTGGAGACATAAAATCCTGTCCATCTTTGTCATGGGAGGGATCACACATCAATGTAAGGGTGGGGTCATCTGGACCACATAAAAAAAGCACAAGGGTTAATATAAAATGATGACTCTTAGCTTTTTGGATACATTTTAGGGGTAAAAAAAGTAAACCATCTAGAACAGGGGTGTCAAACTACTTTTGGTTCAGGGGCCACAATCAACTCGTCTGATCTCAAGTGGGCCATATTAAACCATTTAGTGGGCCTTTTGTTTGACACCCTTTCTCTAAAACCACTTAAGTTTCTTCATACTAATATTTTATAAATACATGTACAATTTGTATGAAAATGATCAAGTATAGCCTATATTAGTGTTAGATTTTATTGGTTCAATGTCAAACATAAAAAGTAATTATTATCTATTATAAAACCAGAAGTACATAAATGTTTCAAAGTTTTTTTTTTTTTTTGCTTTTTTTGGGAAAGTACAGAAAGGTTTCTATAGCATAACTTTGGCATAAGTGAACTGAGTTCTTAAAAAAATACATTAGCATTCATCCTCTTATTTCTTTGAATGACATTTGTACCTAAAGACACAGGGCAAATGTTTCTCCCCAAGACATTTTAAAAGAAAAAGTCATACTTTTGGGAACACCTCCATCTGCAGGGATGAGGGTCCCTGAGGGAAAGGTGCTCCATGTTGGAGAAAAATCCCCCAAAGTCTCTCTCAGTAAATGGCACAAAGTAATTAATCTCAAGCAGGGGTTTGCCCCACTCTTTGACATGACTGACAAAGAGTTTTTTTCAAAAAAGGTGTCTTACTGCCCCCCCTACACACACACACTCTCCCCTCAGGCCTGCTCCATCATGTTTGCTGCTCCTTTTGATGTTTTTCTCTTTCTTTTTTCTTGTCATCCCTCTTTTCTCGCTCTTCCACCTGCTTTATCTGTTCTTCATTCATCTGTCTTCTGGGTCCCCAGCATTGAAAAAAATAGATACCGTTGGGTGAATGTGAGCTTGATGAGTAAGATCTGATTGTAAGAAGATATGTTCATGTGGGGTTCCATGTGCTGCCTGAAGGCCTGAACTACTTTTCTCTCCATTTTTTTACATTCTATTGAGCTTTTTCATGGAAATTTCTCCACATCAAAGCTGGAAACATTGACTCTTGAGGGCAACGTATGCACACGCTTTGTTGGGGGGCAATTTCATTAGAAATATCCAACACGTGTTTAAACTTCTGCAGATAAAATCCAGGTCTGCTAATTTGTGAACCACGTGAACTCTAAAGTACTGAAGTTAAAGGCTTGAGGTAATGTTTTATTGAAACAAGCGACAGATAATTTTGAGATTAAATAGATGAAAAACATGATATGAATGGTTGGTGATATCTGACGGAAATAATTCAAGTATGATACAGAAATAATTTGAAAAAGCTTGTTTTGATAGACGCATATTTACATGTAGTTTGCAAAAAGTGTTTTTTCACAATTTAAAATGATAAACATGGAATTGTTTTTAATAATAATAAAAAAACATATTCAATAAAACGATTAATCTTGAAACACAGTAGCATGTTACCTCAATTTTTGCCTGTAAAAGTTTACATTTCAATAATAATGCAGAAAAGGTGGATAGTTTGAGGTTGTAGGGAAGGCTCGAGACCTTGCTAAAGCATTCACCTCTGTTAGCAGTTTTTCCAACAAGGTGGAATTGACGTGGATTGTTTTAGGATTTGCTTCATGTATATGTATATTTAACACAAGCACACATAAGGGCTCGTGGGGGTCTGAATTATCTGCAAGGAATGTTTGTGCTGGGAGATGTCTTACTTGTGCGTGGAGTTTTGACTTTTAAAGTAGTCCATAAAACCGACTTCTTATCCCCTATATCTGCCAGAAAGTCCAAGCTATGTCCACAATCATCACAAAATCGGCCTAAAACTGGTATATAGACTCCAGGAAACGGGCAAAACGTCTCCGCTTGTTTGCTGTCGGCTGGATTAATTCCATAACTTAACTGCTACCTGTTTATGCGGTCTTCACTTCACTCAACTCAACTCTGCAGAATCACTTCCGGGTCATCTCTGTGGTCGGAGTCTTTAACAGTAAATTATTTACTGTTTACAAGTGTTGGCGTCCACCGTACGAAATGCATTGGTTTTGGGTACTTCCTATTAGGAACATGAAGGGGGAGGGTTCATATGTCCATCAACTAAACAGTCTATGGTCAAACTTATAAAAGTGTTTCTTCAAACTTGTAAAAGTGTTTTGTTAAACTTGTAAAAGTGTTTTGTTAAACTTGTAAAAGTGTTTCGTCAAACTTGTAAAAGTGTTTTGTTAAACTTGTAAAAGTGTTTCTTCAAACTTGTAAAAGTATTTAGGTAAACTTGTAAAAGTGTTTTGTTAAACTTGTAAGTGTTTCTTCAAACTTGTAAAAGTATTTTGGTAAACTTGTAAAAGTATTTTGGTAAACTTGTAAAAGTATTTTGGTAAACTTGTAAAAGTGTTTTGTTAAACTTGTGTTTCTTCAAACTTGTAAAAGTATTTTGGTAAACTTGTAAAAGTGTTTTGTTAAACTTGTAAAAGTATTTTGTTAAACTTGTAAGTGTTTCTTCAAACTTGTAGAAGTATTTTGGTAAACTTGTAAAAGTGTTTTGTTAAACTTGTGTTTCTTCAAACTTGTAAAAGTGTTTTGTTAAACTTGTAAAAGTATTTTGGTAAACTTGTAAAAGTGTTTTGTTAAACTTGTAAGAGTTTCTTCAAACTTGTAAAAGTGTTTTGTTAAACTTGTTAAAGTGTTTTGTTAAACTTGCAAAAGTATTTTTTTTAAACTTGTAAGTGTTTCTTCAAACTTGTAAAAGTATTTTGGTAAACTTGTAAAAGTGTTTTGTTAAACTTGTGTTTCTTCAAACTTGTAAAAGTGTTTTGTTAAACTTGTAAAAGTATTTTGGTAAACTTGTAAAAGTGTTTTGTTAAACTTGTAAGAGTTTCTTCAAACTTGTAAAAGCGTTTTGTTAAACTTGTTAAAGTGTTTTGTTAAACTTGTGTTTCTTCAAACTTGTAAAAGTATTTTCTTAAACTTTAAAAGCATGTCTTCAAACTTGTAAAAGTGTTTTGTTAAACTTGTAAGTGTTTCTTCAAACTTGTAAAAGTGTTTTGTTAAACTTGTAAGAGTTTCTTCAAACTTGTAAAAGTGTTTTGTTAAACTTGTTAAAGTGTTTTGTTAAACTTGTGTTTCTTTAAACTTGTAAAAGTGTTTTCTTAAACTTTAAAAGCATGTCTTCAGACTTGTAAAAGTGTTTTGTTAAACTTCTTAAAGTGTTTTGTTAAACTTGTTTAAGGGTTTTTTGCAAACACATTTTTGTTTTGCCCTTCCAGGCCACTGTAGATTCTTGGTCAGTGAATTGGATCGTTCAGAATGGATCGATATCGACTATGAATCGTATCAATGACCATAAATTATGATGTGAATTGAATTGTTATTGCAACAAATCGTTAAACCCTATTAATCAGCAAACTTGTCCAATACTTTTGGAATGTAAAACAAAAGCTCCATGCAAGCAAAGAAAAGGCAAATATGAACTGCAGGTGGACCACTGGTGATTCTGTCCTGGGGGTAACCCTGATATAAATTTAAACTGCCTGTGCTTTATTTACTGGAGCCGCATCTGTGTTTACATCATTGCCTGGGAGGCTGTATATAAGCACGCACTGAACTGTCACTAAAACATCTGAATTAGAAAACATGGTATAAATCTGTTCCACTCTGTTGTAAAGAGGACAAATGTGTAAGAATTGTTCCCAAAAGTTTTACGAGGTTTTCCTAAATGGTTGTGTTAGAAAAAAGTGTATTTGCAACATTTTTTTCCAACTACATGAGCATGAAATCTTACCACTTCTTTAGCATGATTTTAAGTGGAGCTGAGTGCAAGGAAGCTGAAGTTTATACAGACCATTTCCAAAAAATGTTGATCATCATGTAAAAGTGTATTTAATTCCATTTGAAAAGTAAACGTTGATAGAAAAGAGATTTAGGGCCTACTGTTCAATTGGTTTCAGTTATCACAATCACATTTGAATTTGTTTGACAAATGAACTAACTGTGACTTATGGACTTAGTTGTTACATTCTAAGCTAATATTTTCAAATGTTTAAAAAATAGTTTAAAAAATCTCGTGGAACTAAATAGTTTCAGTTGGGCACTCTCAATATGAGAACATTTCCTTAGAGAACATTCCTGAATTGTACTTGGTTGTGTAAATCATGATGATGTGATCTTCTTCACAACAGGGGTATTGTACATTTTATGTTCCAATTTTGCCTTACTGCTATCATCCCCAGTTTTATTTACTCGTGGCCTTTGGGGGATTACAATCTCTTTTGCACCTGACAAAATCTTTAGTCAAATGCAGCCATGCAGGTTTGGGGTTGTAGAGGGTTATAGACAGACAGGTGTCTCACAGTTCCCATGAGGCTCATGCAGCCACCTCAAGAAACCTCATGAAAATGGAACATACGATTGCTGTGGATGTGGTTGTGTAAGTTTTTGTCAGGCTAATGTAAATCAATATCTCAGGTGTTTATGAATCTTACTAAGTATGTTAATAAACCTTATTTGACTTATTGTGCTCATAAATGTCTTACTAAAACCCTATAAACAAATCAATAATGTTTGCTAATGTGTTAATAAAGCTTGTTAAGGAATCTTATCATAAAGTGTTATCAAAAACTGAATACAACACAGCTGTGTCTCACCTACTTCAGCTTTTCTTTACCCTGTGCATGTTTCATAAGTGTGTTGCTCACAGGATGCACATAGAAAAAATCTGCATGAATATTTTTGCTCTATGGGTTCACAGTGCAATCTACAACCTTGATACTTTGTAAGGGCCACCTGTGCGCAGGTTTGTCCTTCTTCGGTCTGCCCATATCTACTGCAAGAGCAATTGGGACAAAGGTTTTATCTGATATTAATCAAGGTTCTTCACTTCAGTTGGTGTTTGTAATTTTTTAGCATGAAACAGGTATGGTTATTCTGAGTATTACATCAAAATATCTACACTCATTGGTCACTTTATTAGGTACACCTGTCCAAATCGGGCCTCTTAGTACCAATTAAGCATGTTTACAACACCATAGTCTACCTGAGTATTGCTGCTGACCATTTGCATTCCTTTATGACCACAGTGTACCATCTGAAGCTACTTCCAGCTGGATAAGACTCCATATCATCAAGCTGGAATCATCTCAGACTGGTTTCTAGAACATGACAATGAGTTCACTGGACTCCAATGACCTCCTACGTTATAAGATCTCAACCCAGTAGATCACCTGGTAGAATCATTGACTGTATAAGTAAGAACTGGACTGCTCAACCCCTCCCTTCTCGTGTTCCAAATAAGTACCTGTTGGTTGTAAGAAGGTCAAAGTCCCACAGACTTCCATTGAGAAATAGACAGTTATTTCTCAGTCATTGTCAGAGTAATCATTCTTGCTCTGATACATTCTTCTTAGTATATTCTTTCTAATCCTCATTTTTTTTTTCTTTATTACCAGTTATAAACTGACCAATCAGATAAAATCAGAAGGTCTCCTGCTGAACCTGCTTTGAACGTTCTATTGACAGATTCCCCTGATCCACTTTCAGTGGAAGGGATGTTAACGTCAAACAAGCCGGAACAACCTCACTCATGATTGACGACATTAGTTTCTCTAAAAACGTGACTCAGATGACTCAGACTAACCGTGGTCGAGGGGCGGCATTCGTTCGCAATATGGTGGCAGAAGTACCAGGAAGTGACGGTGAAGGCTGTAGCATGATTTCACGAGGGCTGGAGGTAAGGCATTTCCTATGGGGGACCTCAACGCTTGTTATCTCCACTCCCTACTTATACAGTCAATGGGTAGAACAGCAGATCGGCATCATGGATGTGCAGCCGACAAATCTGCAGCAACTGTGTGATGCTAACATGTCAATATGGACCAAATTCTCTGAGGAATGTTTCCAGTACCATGTTGAATCTCTACCACCAAGGGTTCTGAAGGCAAAAGAGGGTCAAACCCGGTACTAAGGTGTACCTAATAAAGTGGGTGGTGAGTCTTTTTCTGTTTGATGCCAATTGATGAGCAGCTGGTCTTAACTGTGTACCTGAAGTGTCCTGCTGTGACCTGCTTCCCATTCCCAACACTGACAGCATCTCTGCCAATCTCAACTAGAAGATGTCATTTGGTACCATTCATTACCACATTTGATAAGTTGTCATTTTTTTTTTTTTATCAGACCATTAAGTAACTTTGTCTCTGCCTTTAGAACTATGGTCTATCTTGAATGAAGGTATAGAATCCAAGAGCATCACATCCCCACGATTTCATTCACCTCATCCAGGGACAGGGTTGATATCATTTTTGCCAGCTTTGACGTCTCCTCAGAAAGATAAAAGAGACTTTCTCAGTAGGGTGCCTTCTAATTGGCCTGACCAGACGGATGTGGGATGGGAGGGGATTATGGAGGGGTATGCATGACCCACTTTGCAAAAATGATTCCACCGGTGAGGCATATAGGATGAAGACAAAACGAAAAGCTTAAATCCATAACCACACACAAGCAAGACTCAAGCTTCTGCTGCAAACAAAACTGATAGCTGTGGTTAAAGGCATCAGGCTTAAAGAATATGTGAGTAGTTTTAAAGAGCCTTTATATTTGATCATTTAACACTCATGGCTTTATCAGATAATATTTATACAAAATCACAGAAATATCAGTGCAATTTCTGCCTTTTTACTCTGATTTCTTTGTGGACAGTGGTTGTCAGGATGAAGAACTGCAACAAGAGTGTTGTTAAGTAGCCACTCCAATTAAATTTGTGTTTTTGGAGCTTTTAACATTTTCTTATGGCTTTTTTTTCATGATAGAGTATATCAAAATAAAGCTTGAAGTTGTATGTGTGAGTATTTTTTTTTATTTTAACTCAAAGCTAAAGCTTTTATCAGTGTTCTTGCTTTGCTAATGTATTTATTTTTCAATCTTTTTGTAATTTTTTTTTAATTGTTGCTTGTAGATTTTACTGTACAGTGCCTTGTTTGACTTCAGATGCCATATAAATGAATAAACTATAACTTTAAATAGTTGAGAATTGGGAGGAGAAGAAAAACTGAAGTTGGAAAAAGCTTGTAGCAATGACGCCAAAAATCTAGTCGATAGATGATGGGAAATGAAGGTGGACTTTTTTCGTGACAACAGTTCCGCTCACCTCAGAGGTAAAATCAAAAACCTGTTAGTTTTTAGGACAAAGTTTGAGCAGCACGACAGGAGTTCATCAGAAATTCACCTTATTTTTTTTTTTTTTATTTACCTTTAATTATGTTATTATATGTCCTTCATCATGATAAAATGCGACAAAAGCATGTTAAAAACATCAAAATCATTCATTAGAGTGGGTCTTTTAGGCTTTGTGACACTTTGCACAGATATGTTTGAGGGAGTAATAGAAACAATTTCTTCATATAAATGGGATCTACAATAAATAGTTAGTTTAGAATTTAAAAAAAACACTGACTACAATTTTTTTAAGCTCTCACATGAATAGTGAACATCATTTTCTACATTTCACTTTTTTTTTATTCTTTAGAAAAGCTAAATATTGCTCTAAATTTAGAAATCTCACACTTTTCACCGTCAACATTTACATCTAGTATGTTCAGTTCAACCTTCAGCAATTGCAACAATTTACACTCTAGATAATGTTGAAAATGCAAAATGAATCTTGTCTGACTGATCGAAAGCATTTCTAAAGTTACTGTTGGTAATACACTATGACGTCATAGTTTGAAATCATATACAGTCTGGATGGTTCCATTGCTTGGGTTAAGTTTGCCAACAACCATTTGGATCATGGGAATAAAGTCATGTGATCAGATCAGACCAAAATTGAACTTTTTGGTCTTACTACGTGTTTGGATGAAGAAGAATGATGAGCACCATTCAAAGAACACCATCCCTACTGTGAAGCATAGGGGTGGTAGCATCATGCTATGGGGTTTTTCTTCAGCGCATGGGACAAGACGACTGTTCTGTATTATGGAGAAGATGACCAGGGCCATGTATTGTGATATTTTGGGGAACAACCTCCTTTCCTCAGTTAGAACATAGACGATGGGTTGTGGTTGGGTCTTCCAACATGACAATGGGCCAAAGCACACAGCCAGGATAACCGAGGAGTGGCTTAAGCATATCAAGGTTCTGGAGTAGCCAGTTTCCAGAACTCAACCTATAGAACATCTTTGGAGGGAGCTCGATCTCTGTTATTCAGTGACAGCCCATCAATCTGATAGCGCTAGAGAAGATCTGTGTGGAGGAGTGGGCCAAAGTCCCTCCTGCAGTGTGTGCAAACCTGGTGAAGAACTACGGGAAACATATGACCTGTGAAATCGCAAACAAAGGCTACTGTACCAAATATAAACATTGATTTCATCAGATGTTCAATACGTATTTGCCTCACTTTATTTTTAATTTCATTTCTTTCTCCTTTTTTGTTGAATGTATTTTAGCTGATAGTTCACTGCTGCCACGTCCTAATATTCCAATTCAATGATTTCTTCTTACTGGTTATCTTTCACCAAGAGTTTTTCACTTTGAAGCAGATAATATAAAAATGTGATGATGACCAAAAATAAGATTTTTTTTTCATACTTGCTAATTTATTATTCAATTTTTCCTTTTTAGTGTTATTGTTTTGTAGTGTCACAAAATAGGCTTTTGTCCAGTAGGATAATTTAATTTTTACAATCTCCACACGATTATCTCAAGAGCCCTCCATCTGCAATAATGAGTAACGTCATCCTGGAAGGAAGAAATTCCACAGTTGTTGGTGTCATGGTTTGACAAGGTGAGAAAGACCCAAGTGCTGGAACCCGGACAGCACAAACACGACTGATGGTGAAGGTAAAAGATTTATTTAGGGGGTGGAGAAGTTGACTGGTGAGGTTCTGACACAGCAGTAGGATCCGGAGTTGGCGTTCATGCAGGGATGGTGGAGAGAGATTGAGACTGAGGAGTGGAGATGCTGCACAGGAGATATGGAGATGGTTTCCAAATCTAGAGATAGTGAGTGGTGTTCCTGTGTCTTCACGGGGGTGAGCAGGTAGAGCAGGCAGGCTCGTGCACACATAGGGCCCTATAGGAGTGCTTGAGCACCTGCCTTTTTGCTTTGTATCAAAAAGAGCCCTACTGTTGTTGTTTTATTATGGCCCACAGCAGCATCTACTGACTGCAAGGACCATATTGTTTTTGCTCTAACATTCTATCTTTCTGCGCCTTTGAACCAAAATTTCACCCCCGCCACATGAACGAAAAGTACCTCAAAATGTTATCACACGTAGGGAAAATTGAAAATGAATTTTTGGCATGTTGCGCGTGACCCCCCCAAAATGATGACATTACTGCGAGCGTGTTCGGCTTTAATTTTGAAGTTTTTATTCAAATCATACTAAATAACTCTTGTTAGTGATGTAAGAAAAAAAAAACAAAGAGAAAGAGAAAAAAAAAGGAAAAAAAATCTTTTTTCCTTTTTTTTTCAATCAAAATGATTTTTTACTTAGTGATAGACACAGACTTAAATTTTGATAAACACATTAAGGCAGTCACTAAATCAGCCTATTATCATCTCAAAAATATCTCAAGGATTAAAGATCTGATGTCTAAGCAGGACCTGGAGAAACTAGTGCATGCTTTCATCTTTAGTCGACTTGATTACTGTAACAGTGTTTTTACAGGACTACCAAAAAAATCCATCAGGAAACTGCAGCTTATTCAGAACTCTGCTGCTCGGGTTCTCACAAGGACCAAGAAAGTAGACCACATCAGTCCAGTTCTGAGGTCTTTACACTGGTTACCTGTCTGTCAGAGGATAGACTTTAAAGTTCTGTTACTGGTTTATAAAGCTTTGAATGGTTTAGCACCAAAATACATGACTGACCTCCTGACCCAGTATGTACCAGCCAGACCTCTCCGGTCATCAGGATCCGGTCTTTTATCAGTTCCTAGAGTCAGAACTAAACATGGAGAAGCTGCATTCAGCTTCTATGCTCCACAGATCTGGAACAGACTTCCAGAAAACCTTAGATCTGCTGAAACACTCAGTGTATTTAAATCCAGGTTAAAGACTCACCTGTTCTCAGTTGCATTTGATTAATATGTATTCAAAAGTTTACGTCCGCACTTTTTATCTATGCTTGTTTTAAATTAAAATCTTTTTACTTTCTTTTAATTTTATTTTAATGGTTTGAATGATGATGAATGACATTTTTACTATTTCTTTTGATTGTTTCTTTTAATGTTTTATGTAAAGCACTTTGAATTGTCTCTGTACATGAAATGTGCTATACAAATAAACTTGCCTTGCCTTGCCTTGCCTTACAAGTCTATAATAAAATGAATTATTGCTGCCACAAAAATTATTTTAACAGTCGACTAATCACCAGTGTTTTTGCAATTAGGACTAAAGGAGTCATGCGCAAACTGGATTAGCCTAAAAAACTGAAAACAACCTAACTTAGCCAAAACAGCTAGCAACTTTAGCAAAACTTTAAAATAGCTTTAAAAACAAAAAAGCCTAAATTAGCCAAAATAGGTAGCATGCACCTGAAATATTAGTTGAACTCCAAAATAGCCTAAAAAACCTTACTAGTCCAAAAAGCTAGCAGAATTCCATTATAACTTTCAACTTTACTACACTCTGACTCCATATAATATAAAGTAACGATTAATTGACTACAAAATTAGCTGTCGACTACCGTATTTTCCGGACTATAAGTCGCGCTTTTTTCATAGATTTTCCAAGGGTGCGACTTATACTCAGGAGCGACTTATATGCGATTTTGTTAGACATAAATAGGCTCATATATTTGTTATTTTCCCCACTTTCCCCACTTAAACCGGTTTCCTTTTTATTTTCCTCTTCCTGGACTAATGCGGGACAACAAGCCATCAAACTGGGTTATAAACAGACAGAAGAGCAGCTAAAAACTGTCATTTGGATGCAGCTCCTGCAGGCTAGAAGGTAACGATTGCTGCTAGAAAAAGACAAAAAACTGCTGTCCCAAACCCAGAATGGAGAGATGATTATAGATGCTTTTGTGTTCTTTAAAATAAATAACTTAACCTCTCAACATCATCCGTATCTTCTGTGTATTTTAAACGAGATAAACAGCCAAAGCCTCCATCATGTAGCGATGAGGCTAAAAACTTCAGACAGCTTCTCCAATGGGAGTGTCTAGTTTATGAACACATTTTTGGACAAGCATTGAGCATTAAATTAGACGCACATCAAAAGATTCAACGGACTCGAATTTGACACATAAATCGCATTTGATGTCAAATGCAACGTTACGTCGGGCTTGTTGAATTTGTTCATAAATGTTGGACTATTCTCTTAAAAGTGCGACTTATACTCCGGAGCGACTTATATATGTTTTTTTCTTCTTCATAATGGATTTTTTGGCTACTGCGACTTATACTCCGGTGCGACTTATAGTCCAGAAATAGTCAATTAGTCGTTGACTAATCATAGCAGCTCCAAAGTGAATGAACTCATGTTGACAATAACATGAGATGACTGTTGTATGACTTTCACCTACACAGGTCCTATAGCTGAATTGTTAATTTCCTTAATTGTCATATTGCTTTAAGGAAAAAAAACAAAACAAAAAACACACGTTTTTGGTGCCCTTTTCCAAATTTGAGCCCCTGCCCCTCAAAAATCCTGTGCACGTCCCTGAGAGCAGGATCTGTGGTTTGTGAGGTTGTAGGAGAAACGTAGATCCGGAGTTGTTGGTTGTCTGTACTCGAGATGGCAGAATTCCAAAGGTAGGCGACAATCTGGCGATGAATACTGGGAGCTGTAGAGCTTAAATACTGGCTGAACAGCTGATTCGATGAGGTGAGTGCTTGAAACACCCAGAGCCTCTCCAAACCAGCATGCACCGGGGAGACCTGCTAGGAGGGGGGGAAAGAGATGGAGAAGAGGAATCTCAGGCTGAGGAGAGAAGGAAAAGGAAGAAAAAACAAAGAAAAGGAAAGAAACAAGTCCCATCATGACAGCTGGGTTTTTACGAAGATCTTACTCCTCAATTAAAATTATAAACCGTTTGAGTCTTAAACTAAAACCTCTAGAAGAAGAGGTGAAACGTCTTCAATAATAATAAACTAAATCCAACAACCAATAAACGGATATTTGCTTGTTTTTTTCCGTTTTTTAGACTGGATCCAATTTTCGTTTTCACTCCTTTTAATCTTTACTTTGGACATCCTTAGGTCACGTACTTCAATTAATACCTCCTCCGTGCTGTCTGAAATGGGCTTACTGTAATAGGCAGAGAATAGAACAAAACAAACTTTTTTTTTCACAGATCTACAATTCCACATGGATTAGTGGGATGTTAGCAAGAGACACAGAGAGCCCATTCAATCTCTGATTCAACATTTCAGCATTGTTGCCTGGAAACAAGATTTTTCCGTAGCAGGGCACATTTCAAGGCCTTGATTAATGAACAGTCCTGTTGGTTATTTTTTCTCCTTCTCACACCTTTCTTTATTAGAAAGCTAAAAAACCCTTTTGGATTTCATATTAAAGTAGGCTGAGACAGTCTAATCCACTTTTGAATATCTAGAATAGACAATTTATCTAAATTATTTTTTTCAAACACTCAAAATTAATTTAAAATTTCATTTCAGTGATTCAAATATATTCTATCATTACAGTATCTAGGCTTTAGTGTTAGCTAAATGAAAAAATGCACATAAAATGGTGGTGAAAGGATCAACTTTTCCTGTATTTATTTGATATGTATGGTTTTTTATTTATTTGGACTTGTATTTTAACTTTGTGAAGTAGTTTGTGAGTTGCCCTCTGTGTAAAGTGTTATATTAATAAAAACGTACTACTTACTTGCCTTCTGTTAAGCACAAAATCCCAAACCACGGCTTTTGAGACGAGATTTTAACATCTTTGTGTGGCCGCAGTCAGTCTTTCTTCCTGGTTTACTTCCACCGCACTAAATTGTGAAATAGGGTTATTAGACGACTGGGGCAAAACAATGTAATAGACTAATATTCTATATCTATGTATATATAAAGAGAGAGAGAGAGAGTGTGAGAGACAGAGAGAGAGTCGACTAAAGTTTGCTTTTTTTTATAGCATAACTTCAAACTATGTTTACATCGCTCTCAGCAACACATTTTCAAGCAACCACTTCCAATAAAAAGTATGTAAATGCACTGACACATCAAATCAATTGCATTCACACATATCTAGGCACATTTTTAGAACCATTTTTAAGACTACTACATACAAAACATGCAGCCATAGGTCACACATTGAAAGTTTAAGCAGGTTGACAAAATTGGGGACTCGGGTTTGGTAGTGATGTATACATGACGTCCCTGTGATTCATGAGTGCCCACAGTTTGGACATTGATCATGAAGGAGCAATTAATCCAATTTATTAATTAAATCAATTAGCCATTACCATTCTGTCTGAGCCAATTTTTGGGGAAAAAATGCCTAAAAATGTGATGGGGTTTTTTTTTTGTGGGTGACGTGGGCAGCTCTAAGATGACATCATGAAATGGCCGGCAACCTCAAGGAGTGAAAGGCGGAGCCTCAGAGATCGAGTCGTTTTACTCCCGGGTTCACCAAAATAACATTTTATATTTTTTTCCAGTGTTCCAAAAGTAAAATATGTTCATATATATGGATATAGTTTACTCTGAAAGACTTAAGGAAATCATGGTATGGCCCCTTTCAGGGTCCATGTGACAGCTGTTACCAGGCTGCAGAAAAAAAAAACCCACAACCTACATTTATTCTCTTTAATTCATAAACTGATTTGAAGGAATTTTTACTTTGGAAAACTACTGCATTTTCCCTACAACATCCAACTCAGTCTTGACGCATGTGTGTCGACTGCTAGCAAACCATAAAAAATAAAAAAAAAATTTAAAAAAAAGTATTTGGAAAGTGTCTTTTCACAGAAAACAGTCAGTGAGAAAACAACAGAGGAGTCTTTCACATCAAAGACAAAATAAATCTGCATTTAACATACAAAAACAGGAGTATTTACTCCAAATATGAATTCATTGTGACAGCCGGTTTCACATACCATATAAATTATGCATAATATTCAGCAACTGGCTGTCTACTGCTGTAAGGATGCGGCATGGCCACCTGCAAAACGTGTTGAACACTTGCATTTAGATGGAATTTGGGGATATTTGACAATAATCTTAGTATTCAAAAAAGTCAAGCCATTTTGATAGATCTGTTTAAAAAAAATCGAAACAAGGTTGTATCAATCCTCTAAATAGAACATTATAGTATTAGTTACAAGATGTACTTGAAATGGTAACAATATTTTACCCAATAATCTTCAGTTGAAACTCCAAATTTTGCTTTTCTCCAAGATAAAAAAAAAAATCCAATAATAAATCCGAATATGTGAATGTGTTTTCCCGTGTTTGCACTTGAATTAGCGTTCCCTATATGCTTTACCGTCTTTCTTCAAATATGCAGCCCCCCCCCCCAGCGCTGTTTGTCCTTAATGGCTCCTTCCCCTCTCCATCACCCCCGTGAAGCTTGTCAGTCTTCACTCCCAATGCGGTCCGCTGTCTGCAGCCGTGCAGCGCCTCATTGTGAGGTTCTCTTAGCAGATGGGGGCCCATTCAAGAGCATCAGCTGCAGCTTCAGCCCACCAATGCCTTCAGGCTCCCAGGGACACAAGAGGGCTAATTGGAAACAGATCACACACACACACACACACACTTCTGGTTAGATTTACACATCAAATCTTGCGCACATGTGACTACATGCAAAGTCTGTTGCGCATGCACACACTATCACACACTAAATTACTGGCCCCTCAACTAATAGACTGTGGCACAATAAGTCACACACACTTGCACTCGTCTTTCAGAGGCTTCTACGTCTTCCCAAAGGAAGCACCTCAGGGTGGGAGGAAGGGGGTCAGTTTATTGTTTCTTATGAAGAGCTTGGGAAACAAACGAAGGCCTCCATGGATGGGTAATGAGAGAGGAACACTGACACTGAAGGACAGAGAGAATGAGGATCCTCCACCTCTATTAATGTGGCCTCTCCTCTCTGTGATAAAGCACTGCTCTGTCTTGGTACACATTGTGTGAAATCAGCCCAGCGTGAACCTGCAACGGCAATAGTGGTGAACGCACGCAATCAGCAGCCGAGCCGGCCTTCAACTTAGCTGCTCTTTCAATCAAATAAATGCCTCTTAATTAGCTCATCAAGGCTTGACAGGTGGTTACACTTCAGCCATACAGAATTACAGGACATGTCCAAACATGTCAACATAAATGAGACACAGCAACAAGATAATTGTGGACTCCTGGTTAACAGCCTTTTATTGCATTCCTTTCTTGGTCTTGTGCGCTCCAAATCAAAGCGTTTCAGGAAAACACCTTTTTTATTTATTGAAAAGGGGCATAAAGAAAAGAAATTACCCTTTTAGTGGGTGGAAATGTGTACATTCAAAGGTTGTCTATGAAATGTCAAAGATTCAGCCTTACTTTTTAATAGAGAATTAGACGTCCCCACAAAATTCAAAGCAAAACAAACTGAGTTATTTCTCTGAACGTGAATTTTTTTTAGAAAAAAAAATAAAGAAAATGTTTTAAAGTTACATTATGTTAACCTCATAACATAATTGCCAAAGACAATTTTTAGCCAAATTTCAGTATCTGCAAAACCACCCTACCTTATTACCTTTGTCTTCAGCTCATCAAAGCACTTTTTAAAGTCTAAAACCACAGTCTGCCTAAGTCATCTCGTTGGAGTTGTGTTGTCTGGGCCCGTAGAGGAACCGCATCTTAATAACACAGGTGTTTCTTGCTGTTTCCTTGAGGCTCGTGCAGCCACCTTGAGGAACATCAGGAAAACGGAACGTATGATTGTCATGTGTGGTAAGTGTGTTATGAACTATTTGTAAGAGGTAGGCTGACGAGGGTACGAACAGGCTTGGAAGGAGCTGAGTCGACTTCCTGGTGAGGAGGAGAGGGAAGGGGATGGATTAAATACTGAGGGGAACAGGTGGAAGGAATAACCCTGTTTAACAGGCGGGCCAAGCTCTGCAGGATGCTCATGGGATGCCATCACAAACTACACTCTAATTTACTAATTTCTACCCATTAGACTGTGTGCAAGGGACACCCTTTCACTTGAATTTCACTTCCTTCGCAGGGTTCGGGGATAAAGAAAATGAAAAAATCTGTACAACACACCTGTGTCTCACCTACTCCCCTCTTACCTATCCTAAAGTGTTGTGTACACTACAAGTTGTTACTGTAAAAAAAAAAATGTTCATGAGCCTTTTCTTTACAGGTTCATCAGGTTGTCTATGGTTGTACATGTTTTGCGAGTCACTCCCATGTCTTGTACCGATTTGCCTATTTTTCATCTGCAGGCATCTTGTATCCACCCAAAAGGGCAATTGTGGTTAAGGCATTAGACACTTTTACTGCAATATCAATACAAATATGATGTTGTTATCTTCCACCTTTCAGAATTTCTGGGGTTATCATAGCAAAACTGCTTCCACCTAGTCGCACATTTGCTTTGGCAGAGAGTTTTATGCTGGATGCCATTCCTGGCACAATCCTGTTTTCTACTCAGGCTTGGGAGCAGCATGGAAGGACGCCGGCTTTGCTCCCCTTGTGGCTACATAAAAAGATGGTGTACCACTTGAGAAAGATTGATCCTCTAAGTGAGAAAGTATTTGCTCTCATCTTTGAGGCATCTGGTCAGCAAGTTTGCATTTCTTCAACTTATTGACAGGAAGTGTTTAAATTTGTTTGAAAAGCAGCACATCATTAAGAACATTCCTACTCCCTACTTAGTTTGTATCAATCCCCATGCAAGATCACT
>NC_050514.1:1599294-1620375 GCF_002922805.2 Oryzias melastigma
TGAGAAAGTATTTGCTCTCATCTTTGAGGCATCTGGTCAGCAAGTTTGCATTTCTTCAACTTTGTAGACAGGAAGTGTTTGAATTTGTTTGAAAAGCAGCACATCATTAAGAACATTCCTACTCTCTACTTAGTTTGTATCAATCCCCATGCAAGATCACTCACTTCATACATGTGATTGAACTTTCTGTAAAGATATGAATAAAAAATGTCAATATGCTTATTCAAAAATATGTTTTTCCTGTTTTCTGAAAAAATCAAATATGCATCAATTTATAGAACCCATTGTATCCCTTTCAGGGTCATGTAACTATAGGAGCCAACCAAGCCACTGTTAGCCAAAGTTGGGGTACCCTGAACAAGTCGACATTCAATCATGACTTAGCCAATTGTGCTATGAGGCTAATGATTTTTGAAAGTTGATGGAGTTGTGTTATGAGCACATCTAAGGCTCTTTGTCAGACCCTGAAAATGCTGGGAGAATATCTTTCAGTTGGCCTTGATTGAAAAAAGGTCCTGACCTCAAAAAACAACAAACCTGAGAGTAAAACTTGAGGCTTAGATTCAAAGACCTTCAGAATCTAAGGGGATCACCAAGTAAGTGAGAAATAGTTGAATAAATTACATCAAAAATACTTTGGTGGAATTTTTTTATTTAAAAGAATTTATAGGTTACATTTTTAAGGTTGAGGAGAGGAAAAGGACCAACCTTCAAAATAAGAGGGATCTGAGGTACTCGAAGTGCCACACAAAAGGCGCCCAGGGTTTTTTGAATAGGTTGTTGCCTTGAACCTGGAAAAGTGCGGTTTGATGGAAGCTGGGTAGGTGTAAATGTATTTTATTAAGCAATGTGTTTTAGTTTACCTCTTTTGTTGTCCTTTGACCTCTGGAAGGGGCAACCATCTTGAGTAAAAAGAAAATAACACTTTCTTGTACCAGCTACAAATTTAAGTTCTTCCTAGGGATTCCAGTATATTGTCTCATATCTCCTGGAACCTTGGCCGACCCTAAGCATAGGCAACATAGGCGGATGCCTAGGGCACCATCTCCTGGACAGGTGTCAAATTGAAATAATTTTTTTCCCCAATTTATTTTTTATAATTTTTTTATAATTTACAGTTTAACACAACACTCATTTTGTGTAAAAATGTTAATAAATAAAACAGCTCAAAAGTTTGGTATACTCAATAATTTGGTCTGGTGCTGCACCCTTCCTTCCCTGATGCAGCCCCTCTCAAAGCTAGGCCGAGGGGGTCACGTTTTGCCTAGGGCGCCATGCAGCCCAGGGCCGGCCCTGTCTGAAGCATCATTGGGAAGCTAGAAAAAATGTTGGAATTAGATGTTGTAGATTTTCACCAGCGTTACCGTGGCAGGCTCAGAAAAGTACCCTTCATTTATTCCTTATACATGTGTCGCCAGAATATTATAAATATTGAATACATAAATCGTTGACTCAAGCTGAGCAAAACAATATGATATATAATATAAATGTATTAGGAATGTGGATGTCACAGTTCAACAATCCCCCACCACTGTCGACCACCAGAGGGAGACTTTGCCTGAGTTTTGACATTCTCCTGACATCTTCCTCACTCTCCCATCAGCCTTTGCTCTCTGCTCCCAAGTTCACCAGCTGTTCCACATTAGACAATCATCCCAAAGAGTATTTAGTTTGGCACCAAGCAGAGGTCAGTGTGAAGTCTTGTTTTTGCCTTGAGTACAGTCTGAGCATTAGTTCTTGCCTGTTTCTCTGTGTTCTGACCCTTGCCTGTTACCTCATCTGCTCCATGTGTTTTACTCTTATCTGAATTATGACTCAGCTCTGCCTTGCCCTTGTTTTTTACTCACGCCATTAAACCTTTTCATATGTCTCAGCGCCTTTGTTACAGTGGGTGTTGCTAAGAAAAATCTCCAAGTTAACAAAGAAATCCAAAATGTTATTTTTGCTGATTCTTTTGAAAATGACATAGATTTCATCCTCAAGTGACTTAAAACTTGAAATGGTTGCTATGGAGCCAAAGTCAACAGAAATTTTTTTTTTTTTTTTTTTTTTAATGAATTCGTCACATGCAGCTTTGAACAGTGTATGGGGTAGAATTGGAGAATGAGGGGCATGTAGCAGCCATCCAGTGAGGGTGGCCAGAATGATATAGCAGCAAATCCATTTATCAAAATCAGCAATAAAGCCTTAGAATGATCTCACTACATAAATAAACATCTTTGAAATTATGTGAGAGGTAGTATTTATATGTGTGTGTGTATATCTATATATATGTGTATGTATGTAGATGGGGATGTAGATTTGAGAATGGGAAAACAAACTGAACAAAATAAGGATGAGTGCTTGAGTGAAGCCTGTGAGTTTCTGTATTACTTCCTCAGTGCCAGGAAGATAGAAGACAGAGAATGGGATGTCATTCAGAATCTGCCAATTAAATGTTGCCCTGGAGCATGTATCTCTAATGGAGCTAATTTGGGTATATTCAAGGAGAGGTCGGTGGCAGCGGCACTGGTTCAGGTTGGAGAAAAGCTCCCTACTGTACCTATAATGTGGATAAAAAGAGTGAGCGGCAGAGTGAGGGCAGCTATGACGAACAGCAGCTGATTAGGGGAAGTCCTGTGCAGGAAGGTTTTGCTCTGGTGCCCCAAGGCTTTCTCAGGGAGGAAAAGATTTCAGCCTACAGGGTAAACATGCTCCTATTATTTATTTATTTATTCATTATCTTCAAGTGATGAGTTGACAGCCAAGAGCTGCTCAAAACTGCAATGAACAGAAATATTGTTATTGAGAGCTGACTGAGTGACAGCATGTTCTACAGTTCCCTTGGACTTTTAGACAAGCAAATGCAATTAGGGAGGCATGCAGAGAGAGGAAGACGAGGAGAAAGACATGTTGAAAAAACATGTCTGGCTCTTCTGCTCTACCAAACTGGAGGGGTTCTGTGTTATCATAGCAAGGTAGAATGTCTTCAGACAATAAACACTTAATTTGTTGTTGAAGTCCCACTCGGGTCATCTTATGATTTACCATATAGCATTCCCAGTGGTCTTATAATTTTTTTTTTAGCCAAACTAAAAATATTGTGTTGTTTTCTGGAACATAACGGCAGGAGTTCATCAGAAATTCCAACACATTCTCATTCCAAAGTCTTCACATATTGACGTTTGGTTAATGACTCCTCCGCGTCAAAATTTGATGTTTTGGGTGTCCCCAACTGGCTGTTTTTGATGTGCTGGCTGCTCCAATTAAATCAGGGCTCCCCAGCCTCCGGGCTGCAAACCGGTACCGGACACGCGCGGAACCAGACGCGGACTGGAACCACACGTGTACACACTGTACCGGTTTGCGGACCGGGTTAGGCTGCCGGTACCGGTGGCATGCCGAGGACTAGTCCACATTCGGTACCTTGTCCAACAAAATGCCCGGACCCCTGATTTAATCAGGACAGCCATCACGCAAAAAAACAAGTTGGAGACACCCAAAAAGTGACGCTGAGGGGTACATAACCTAGAGTGAATACGTGACGACTTGAGTTTTGGGTTGGACTGTTTCCACAAAGTAAGCCTGCCACCACTTCCCATCATCCCTTTGTTTACACACTGTCCCCGCTAGCTTACAGCCCCTCACATTCCCAACCTAACATTACTGGTGCAACAAAAATGGTGAACAATTTTGAAACTATCCAGCAGGATACCAGCTTGGACAAGGAAAACAAAGACATACATTGACCTAATTGTCCACAACCAGACATCAGAAAGGAAGGAACCAGGAAGTTTGTTGCTTGCTGTTTTGTTGTAGGTTCTACGTCACTACTACAAACTTTTTAAAATGACATTTTTTTTCATTCACAACGATTTGAATAAAGAAATACTCAGAAATGCTATTTGAGCGCCCATCATGCCAAAAATGCAACAAAACAATGTTAAAAACGCCAAAAACACATTTTTTTTTTTTATCAGAGTTAGTTTTTAAGGATGTCTTAATATAGAGTATAAACTCTTCCAGTTAAGGGCTTTGATCTCCCAAAAAGCTCTAAACTGGGTTGACCAGTTCTTGGTAAATACTTCTCTAATCCCTTCTATCTTTTATTTATTATTTTTTCAAATATCTAAATCATCTCAAAGGAATACCTAAACTTGTTGTAGTATAGGATGGTAAAAATAGCCAGGAAATTTAGATTATGCGACCGAGAAGAAAAGTAATAATGGATGAAGATGCCAAAGTTGTTTTGAAGACTTCAAATTTCAAATAGGATTGCATGATTATATCCTCTTAACCTACACCAGCTAAGATCATTTTGTTTAAATAAGGAACCATTTCAAAATAAAATAAAATGATTTGTCTATGATTCATCTTTTCATCAAGACTTAGACTATTTTTGTTTGAGGAAATTAACAGTATTGTGTTGTGGTACTGATGCATTTAAAATATGGTAAACAAATGGCTTTTGAGTGTTTTTGAGTAGAATTAAACCTTGACATAATAGTTGGTTCTTAAGTTGGTGATGGTGACTGTTTTTTTTTTCAAGTTATGGGCTTGGATTTGCTGCTTTTACTCTTGGCTAGAAGTGGCTAGAATGCATAAATCAGTCTAATTTACTGTAGTCAATACAAAAACTTGTCTAAAATATTCAAGAAGGTTTGCTTCTACAATTCTTCACTAAATAATCCTTTATAAATATGCTAAACAAGCCCCTCCCACCTCCATCTTCCAGCAGATGGCTCCAAAATGTCTCCAAAAGGACACAATAGAAAGCAGATCTGTGCTGAACTCCAAATGTAGTTTATTTTTTCTTCTCTTTGTACTCACTTTTGAATGCACAACTCTTCATCATACAGTCATATAAACTCTGCATCATCATTTCACACAGACTCTTTATAAGCTTCATGCAGTTGATGCAGCAACCTCTGTCTTCTGAGGTGATTCTTGCCAGCGCAGGAGGAAATAACAGAGTTTTTGCCCCACATATACACAGGTGCTTTGCCCCGCCCCCCTCTGATGCTCTGTGCAACCATATCCCAAATGGATCCACCTGGAAGCTCATGCTACTTTGTTGTTTATAAATGCATTTAGCACAGTTGTGATGCTTGATCTGGAGTTCAGAATCTTCTCGGATAATTTAATTACAATATCATATAATGTACAGACCAGACGTGGTCATACATAGCAGATCTGTTATGAGCTCAGAGTGGATTCAGAGTGGGTCTTTAACCTTAAGGCACAAAAGCATCAAAATCCCTGGCTTTGGAGAAAGCACAAGCGTGTCATATGGAGAGGGTCACTTACTCAAACTTCTGAGTGTGCGCATTAGCATGATCTGTCACGGACCACACATAATTCTGTCAAATCCATAAACACCAATAAAGAAGATTCTTTCCGTTTGTCGACAGACCTCAGCGATGTTACAGAGGCACCAACTCCTCTGCAGCAGCTGTGTTGCTGCAGACTACAAGTCTCTGCAGTGTATATCAAGATCATAGAGTAAATAATGGGCTGCCCCTTCCACTCCCTGCGGAGCATCTTCAACACAAAATTAGATTTTTAAATTAGATTAAACTTTATTGTCATTACACATGTAAAAACTATGAAGGAAAACTAACAAGGAAGTGCAGTTTAGGTCTAGCTAGAAGAGCAGGAAGTAGGAGGTCCAGCACATGAGTTACATATGAAAACAAAAATATGTAGATCCTATCCTTACACATGATTAGGATATGATATAAAGTTTGTTTCAGCTTTTATCCAGAAATACAAATGGACTAAGACAAGTTGTTATAAATTTTCAGGAATATAAACATGATTTACAGGTAGCAAGAATTTACAATAGGTATGTGTAAAAGGCTACAGCCAAGATTTCACATGTGCAATGTGAATGTACAGAGTATGATTACGAGCAAAACTGATGTACAAAGTCAAAAGATGCTATGATTACAAGGAGAGTGTTGAGATACATGAGCAGGATGAGAGCAGGTCAGAGGAGGTGTTGTTCAATAAGGAGACCGCTCTGGGAAGAAAGGAGTTCCTCAAGGTGTTCTTGCCCAAGGGAACCTGGGGTGCATGCCTGAAGGCAGGAGAGAAAGTACTCTGTGGTGTCCTTCAGAATACTGCGAGCCTGACACTGAATTTATTTCCTCTAGATGTCCTCTATAGATGGGAGCGGAGTCCCTAAAGGGCAGTTTACAACACCCACTGCAGCTCAGCGGGTGGTGTCTTAGTCAACGCCTTACTCACAATCAACCTTTCAGGTGGTACGAGCAGTCCACAGGCAAAAAATGGGCAAACCTGTATGGAGGACTTTATTGACGATTTTTTTTATGACCATTTTTTTGTTTAAAAAAAGTTCCCAGTAGTGTTTTAATTATGATTTTGGAGTTTTTTGCCAAAATCCCACAACCCGAATGTCTGAAAAATCTATTTTTCATGTGAAGCCTCTGTTTCCAAAATCTCCTCTGAGGGGGCGTGGCTTTCAGAGCTGAGCTGAGTAGCCCTGATCCCCCCCTGTTTGATTATGATAGCTCAAGCAACATCTGTAATGTCCAGCCGTATGGTTCTGATCCGGATGTCAGCTGGACGAGGAAGTGAAGATCTTCATGGACAGAACTTCCTCCAAAATCCTGATTCTTTCTCCTTCCAGTTCACCAAAGACTCCTTTAGCTAATTCTCCAATGTTTATTGACTGTGATCAATACATTCAATCATTGGTTTCTCAGAGTTCTTGATAAAATAATCAAAGCTAACATCAAAATGCTCTTTCATTGATTTACAATCCTTTCCAACTGCGGTCAAATGAGCCGCCGTTCACATTTCCGTGGTCACATCAAGAAGCTCCGTGGAGTCTGGTGGAGATTTTCCAGCGTTCTCAGTCCTGCTACTGTAAGTATTGGATGAAACTCACACAAAATCCAGATTTTCATCGGACGGGGACTTTAAAGGATGAGACCGACCTTCTGTGTCACCTAATGCAGCGTTCCCGATCCTTTTTGTCAACCCCTGAGGATTTCACCACTCCTCGACAAGGAGATGCCGTGGTATTAATAATTAATTATATCACAATTAACATAATTATTAATGATACGACCGGTGGACCATCAAACCCTGGTAACTTCCTCTGCCAATTAATGTTATGAATATAAGCAAACAGGCTCGGTGTGAGCGAATCACCTGTTGCAATAAATCCATATTTTAAGTAGAACTCCTGGTAGCCTAATGTTTTGTTTTTGAAGTCATAGCGTGTTCTTCCGTCTGTTCATCACTTATCTCTTATCCATTAGCAAAGAAGTGTTCCACATAAAGCTTTTCTCATTGAGTTACTTATCGCTGGGCTGCTTTTAGCACTCAAGTGACTGAAATGTAACAGAGAGAATCCTGTCTTCTTCAAAACGTAAAAAATTGTTTTGGCGTTGTCATTTCGCTCCCCTGACTAAACTTTAAAGCTCAAGGAATCTAATGTTTGGCTGAGAGAATCTGGTTATTTTTCAAAATGAAAGATTTTTTAAATGTTGTTAAGAGAAAAAAAATATAATTAATCATTTCTTCTGCGGCTTGGTGCTGATTGATCAATGGGCAGCAGCATGGTGGTTGGAGACCTAATGTTTTATTTTTGTTAATTTGAATGAAATCTCTTGTGACGTCCCAGATTTCCCTGGACTGCTTTATTAAAGCAATCTTGCAGATGTCATTTGTATTTCATGCTGAGATCATCCTCACTGGCTCATCTCTTACAGAGCAGGTAAGTTTCCACCTTTCAGGTACAGGAATGATTGAAAGCAGTGTACTCCTGCTGTGAGGCGACCCAGAACTAAGTTTGAGGTGCCAAAGTGTTTGTACAGCGACTCCTTAAATGTCATCATCTTGTAGTCACAAAGACAGCATTGAAGCTTAATAATCCTCCAAGCTGTGCTGACATATTTCATATATTGATTTTCTTACATCCAGCAAAAAAAAAAAAAAAAAAAATCCATGTCGGCATCTCCAGCTGAGACTTTTTCTTCTGCCTCAAATCCATTTGTTTATGGGGTTTTTTTGTTGTTGGTTTCTTCATTTTTTTCTGTTGTTTGTGGAATACAATCCATCATGTTGCCCATAAACCAACATCTGTTACAGATGTTTCCCTCCAGCTTTCACGGTTTCCCTTTATGAATTAATAATGCAAGAGTTGAAGAAAAGCAACAACATATTGTGGGACAAACATAAAGGTTATTTATGACAGCGAGCGTCATTTGGGTGTAACCACATGGCACATGTATGCAAATCCAGTCAATATCACAATTATGCAAGAGTGCATGAAATTAGAGTTACAGAATGCATTCCTCAGTTTTGAAATGATTACGTAAATCTAATTATTTTTGACATAAAAAGGGTAAAAAAAAATGCAGTTACTAATGCGTTTCAAAGGGGAGTCATATAAATAGAATAAGAAACATGTGGGATTGCATTTCAGTACTCGTTTGGGTTGTGCTATTTTACTTTACAAAGCAAATAATGGATTTTGTCAAACATTTTTAGGTATATAATTTAACACTTGTAATTGAACAAGGTAAACACATGTTCTTCTTGGTATGGAATAAAAAACAAAGGTGTTTACATGCTCCTGGTATATAATATTTTACAAAGATATCCCTTGGGGGGCCCTGGTTTGCGCCTGGTTGTTGCCCTGCACCCCCTGTTCTCTGGCTCCAAGGGCCCCTGTGGCATTCCTTCTGGGCCTGGTCTGGGTGGCTGACGTTGGGTTGCCTGGCAGCCAGATTCCCTTGAACTGCAATCCCACGCATGTGCCTAGGAGGCAGATGCTGCTGCTGCTTTGGCAGGGGTCTTGGATTGGGGAGGCCGGGGACTGACCCCCCTCATGGAGTTCATGAACTCTATGACTCTGCTTTTTGCACAGAAGGATCTGATTCATCAGGATTACATCACATCCGTCACCTTGGAAACCAATTATATTTGTAAAAGATATCTAAAAAATTAGCAAAACTGCTTGACTCACACAATGTAGGAAAGACATCTTGGTATACTTGGTATCAATTGTCAAGAATGAGCAAAAGCAAAAAATATGTTTTTTTTATTATTTTATAATGAAAGATCCTGTGTTGCCTAGAGGCAATTTATAATTTAGTTAATAAGTTTGCATGCTGATAGAAGTTTAATAAAAAAGTTTAGGGGGAAAAAAAGAAAAGAAAAAAGAACAGTAAAGTTACCGAAAACAACAACTTCCGGTTTCCCCGCGTAACTTCCGGTTGGTTGGGCAACTTCGGTTTCTTGCAATCAAAGCAGTGAAATCTAGCATGTGCTCCTGTCGCCATCCACACTGAAGATCTGTCAGGCAATGCCGAAAGTTTGTAATATTGCATAAATACATTCAGGGAAACATACTTTTGTTTATGATTCTTATGTTAAATTATCAATAAAATACTTTCATTTTTCGTGCATTTCATGCTCCATTTTTTACTATATTTTTTCCAGTTTTCACCATCTGGAAAAAAAATTCCAAAACGTTTCTTGTGGTCCTGGTCTTCTTCAATGGTTTACCTGCGTGTTCAAGTGGTAACATAACAGACCTACGACAGTCTATTGAAAAAACATTCAATAATTTTGGATTCTAATTTGGATTTTACTGTTTCTTTGTCCAAAATAAAAAAAACTGTCAATTTCTAGCACATAGTTTCTGCAGAGCAGCAATAGTCCATCAGAAATTCACCTCTGACTTGTGGGTGTGACTGTTGATATGGGGCAACCCCCCCCCCCACACACACACACATACACACTTCCCATCATCCATCTGTTCACTCATTCTCCTGCTAGCTTACAGCTCTTCACACCCCTAAATAACCTTAGCTTTGCAACAAAAGCGGCGAGCGATAGCTATCCAGCTGTACAGTTCTGAGTATGATCCCAGCTCAGACGATAAAGGCAGGATCCAGCGGATGCATCAGAATGAAGCAGAGCAGGGAGCTCATGGCCCACCCAGTGCATTTTCTACATGAAAAATACAATCTTTTTCAAAACTTTCTTTGTCTGCTCCTTCACAACAATTTGAACAAAGAAATAGTCAGAAATGTAAATGTAATCTCTTTATTTTCTTTGTATATGTCCACAAGAACATACTAAAAAAAACACCAAAAGCATAATTTTCATCAGAGTGGGCTTTTAACTCTAAATGTGAAGTGAAGCGAAATCTCTCAGTGGACGCAGATTTAAATGTGTTCAAACAATACTTTTTCTCTTTAGCTTTCCTATTTCCTTACCTTGACAGAAAGAAGCTCTAATTAGGGTATCATATTTCTTCTAGACGGCAGCGAGGCTCTGCCTAGAACAATGTGACCACTTACTATTGAGTTTGCCCCCAGATATAGTTACTTGGGACTATTTTTCTTCTAGGGGTCAGGAAAGTTTGACTCTTCTCTCCTACGTCTGTCCATGAAGCAGATAAACACTCATTTCCTCTCTTTAGCCAATCAGATGTTTAAAAAAAGGGGAAAAAAACACCTCAGGAGGAGACATTTTCCGCAGCTCCAGGATGAAAAATTGAAAAGATAAAAAGAGATGGGAGTGAAGGTCAGACTAACTAATAAGGAGGGATGAATGAGGATGTGTAGCTTTTAGATTATCACCCAACTTTGAATAACATTTATAAAAAGTTGTTTTAGAGGACAAGTTGATGGCAAAGTAAACGCTGCCCTTTATTTAATGAGACTTTATTCCTCTTAGTGGCATTCAACAGTCTTCAGTGTAATCAGTGTCAAAAAAGGGAGAAAATCTGAATGGAAGAAAGGAAAGAAGTGATTTAGCTCTTACATTTCAGCCACAAAGTGTCCATGGTGATGACAGCAGATGATGGAGACAAGAATCGTTTCTCAAAGCCAAACCACTGTCTCCTTACTCACTCGCGGTAGACGGTACACAGTTTAAGGGGAGACAGTGGCAGAGGAAGGAGATTCTCTTTCTCAAATAGATTTCTTCGACAGCAGGAAGATTCCGGTCAACCACAGATGGAGGCCAAAGAAGAGAATGCTGGTTTAAACAAAACTCACGGCTTTGTTTGTTTATACTTCATCAGTTTCACCAGTCAGAGTGATGAATGTGAGCACTGAAGACAAACCTGAGCCCGCTGAATTGAGATATCAAGGTCATATCCAGAGGTCAAATTTGTCTGCAAATTTACATTTCGACCTTGAAGTTGGGTTGGTGAACCATTCATGGTGTAGGGTGGGATAGGCTCCAGCATCTCCATGACCCCATAAGACTGCGGTGTCCAAACCTTATGAGTGGGCCAGATTTGTGAGGTGGAAATGTATGAGGGCCAACAAATTGGCCTGCCTTCTTTGAACCCTTTTAATAACATTTAATGAAATTGAACTATTTAACGAAAATTATATTACAAATTCAGAGTTCCCCTGCTTATTATTCATGGTTTGTCATATTTGCAGATTGATCATACGACTCCTCCAGTCAGTTATCGAACCCAGTAAAACTAAATTTTTAAAACTTAAAAAAATTTAACTTTTAACATAACTATGAAAAGAAATGGGGAGGAAAATTATTCCAGAATAAATCAGCTTAAACTTTAAATAACTTTCAATATTTTACTCTCCATAACAATATATTTTGTCAAGATTATACAAGTTATAGATAAGTGCAAGATAACTTCGGGTCATTAATAACGATAAAATAAAATGATCTGGAGGGCCGGATCCGGCCCCCGGGCCTTGACTTTGACACGTGCTTTATCTGGTTGTTGATTTCCCTGTCACCATGTTTAGTTCATTGTAGTATATTTCATGCAAATGACTGAGTGGAAGAGGTTCTACATGAATTAATACTATTCAAAAACTGATACTTCCTGGATTTGCACATTTGAACCATTGTGATATATTTAAGATTTATATAAGATGCCCTTCAGTCTACAATTGTCATGTGTTTCCATGCAGATTTAAATTCCTATTTTTAAGAACTTAATTCATCT
Source organism: Oryzias melastigma (assembly GCF_002922805.2). NCBI lineage: Eukaryota > Metazoa > Chordata > Actinopteri > Beloniformes > Adrianichthyidae > Oryzias > Oryzias melastigma. The sequence continues at coordinate 1,611,251 of NC_050514.1, forward strand.
TTTTGCATGTTGGATAAATTAAATTAATTTTGAAAATTGTTCTAGACAAAAATCAAACAACAGACAAAGAAAATCAAAATTATAAATAAGCAAACACGGATGTGGCCGAGTTCATATGTTAAAGAGGGAGTAGCAAACATGAAAAAACTTAAACAACTTTGCTATTTTTTTTAAACGCAGAAATTATTTTTTAATATAATATCTTAATAACAGACTCATTTTCTTGTTTTTTGTTTTAAATTTTCCAATGTTTTGAATATCTAGAAACTCCCTCGACGCGGATAAACCCTTATGCTGATGATGCAGATCTTTTATGGATGTCAGACACTAAATACTCTGACAAGGACTGTTTTAAATTTCACTTGCGCATGCAAACACACAGCTGACACAGCCGTCTTATTAAAAATACTGTAGTCTAGGATTCCTTCCTTTGTGAAATCACTATAGCAACAAAACACACACACCTTGGATTTTTTGTCTCTTTTCTATTGCAGTTTACCTGCCTTCCTACAACTCCCCCACTTACACACGCACACACATGCACACACACACAGCTGTTGAATGACAGTGCTTGGCTGACCTTGGCAGCACTCTGAGCTCGTTCAAGCGAGGAGCAGTTGAAGGTGTTGAAGCCTGAATATCAGCCACAGATCTGACAGTGCTGACGCTCCTTTGCCTCATTGCTCTGCACTTCATTCGCCTCCTTACATTCCTCCTCCATTACAGGCTCTCCACAGCTAGTTTCCACCCGGCAGCATGCTTGTCCACAGATGCTCCACTTTAAACACATCTCTGCTTGTCACACTTGCTCCCACCTCCTCATGACTTACCGTTGCGCCACTTGGTTTGCAGTCGCTGACAATTTAAGTTCTGTGACGGACTGTCAGAGTTGGAGAAAAAGGTTCCCAAATTACTGGTTAGGGAGCAGAGAAGAATGGTGAGACGTAGTAGCATTAATTATAAAACGACAGTCATGTCACACCTCAAAGCAAGGTACTGACATTAGCCTGACACGTTCACTCAACATTAGGTGACCTATTCTTATGTCAGATGTGGGGGTGGACCCAAATAAGTGTTTCATGTTTTTGAGTTGTCCTGGCCTGTGGAGGGTCTATTGTCAGAAGGGGCTGCATCCTTGTGCTATCTTATGGGGTCCAGATGACCCAAGCTTTACATTGATGTGTGATCCATCCCATGACAATGTGGATGTGTATGAATAATGCTGCTGTACGCCATTCTAGTCATTAGTGAGCTTCACCCATTGGGTCTTTACCGACTGCATGCAAATGCTTCAAGGACAGGGTAGGTATAGCTACACATACACTGAGGCCTTGTCCACACGTAGCCGGGTATCTGCCAAAACGAATATATTTTATACGTTTTGGCCTATCATCCACACAAAACCGAAGATTTAAGTTACTCAAAACGGTGCATTTGGAAAACTCCGGCCAAAGTGAAGATTTTGGAAAATTCCGGTTTTGCGTCTGAGTGTGGACATGAATAACCGACGATTTACGTTTTTAAACGTCACTTTTTGCGACAATTAATGCATACACGTCATGGATGTGCCATTGTTTATGTCAGACAGTGGTCATGGACGTGAGGAGTGTGTTACTCAATTACCCTGGTACAGGCGCTTTTTACTTGCTTTTTTTTTTTTACAAACTCAATTACTGCTTCTTGTCGAGGAGCAAAGGAGAAGAAGCGCTTTGCAGTCGGCTGTTTTACACCAAATATCCCTTCCTCCTCCTCCTCGAAGGCATGTCACTCGAGAAAGACGCCGTCGGAGATTTTGGGTCCGACCTGGACGCATCGCCAGCTGGTGGGAGAACTTTGAGCTGGAAGTCGTCCTCCCGAATGAAATGACAACACAAAAAGGAGTGCTCTGATTGGATAGATTTAAACTTACTTTTAGGAAAACACTGCCAACTACTGTTCTGGCAAGCTCATCACCGCGTCCAAGAGCGCAAGTAAGCGGGATATGTGGATGGAATTATTTTTAAAACAATCATGTGTGGACACAACACTTTTTATAAAACGGAGGTCAGCAGATATGCGTTTGTAGAAATACCCGCCTACCTGTGTACATGGCCTGAGAGTATGTAGACTGATGGCCGTGAAACAGAATCTCCATGTGAGGCAACGTAGAGACACCGCCAGAGGAAGGTGAGTAAATCCGACATCACGGAAATAAGAGCAGCAAAGGGGATATTTGTTTGATGAGGAAAAATGATAAAAGATAAATATTTTACCTCTCTGGTGTTTTGGTAAAACAGAAGTTCTAACTACCAAAAATGTGGAAACTGACCCTCTGGCTCTGAAACAAGATACGTGGTTAATATTTTTTTTTAATTATTTAAGTTTAGGCTGTAAATTATATTACATTTCTTTTGTGAGTATTTGCTTTTCAGAAAATAACCTCTCTAATTTCTCCTTATTTTTTTATTTTTTTCAAGACACCATTGTTGTTGCAAGGATTTTATGAAAAAATAATTAGCAGCTGTATCAAGTACTGACAATTAGCACAAAGTCACTGGAGAAACATATAAACCCAGAAGTTACACCAGAGGATAATAAAATGTCTTCACAAGAATGAAGAAAATCACTCCAACGTTAACACAGACGGGAGTTCAAAGTGTTTCTTTTCTTCCTCTGTAGTTCTGTGCGTCATGAAGTCTAGAGTAAACTTCTGCCAGCGACTGACTTTGCTGGTTTCTCCTTGTTCTTTGCCCTGCTGCTCTTTGTCAGCATGTCAGAATAATGAGGGTAATAGAAATGCAGCATTCAGGCTAGAGAGGGAACAATGAGCTCTGAGACTGCATGAATATTCAGCGCTGCACATGGTGGATCTGCATGCACTTAAAGGCACTAATTAGGATGCTTTATTGGAAAAGAAGGGGCTGCGGTTGCTGTCAAGCAGCTTCTCAAGGATAGTTAGTGGTTTTTTGGTCATTTTTTGTAAATAAAACTTGTGGGGGGCGTTAAGGTAGATCTTAGAGTGCATTATCTGAATGAGGACTGACCTGTAACAAAACAGTGTTGAGAACAAGACCACACACGTTATGTATGATTGAACGTTCAAATGTTCTGTAACAGTTGTGATGGCTGACTTTGTACGATCAGTTTAGTCAAATAGGTGAGACAATTTTCTTTTAAACCCTCCATATAAAACCACTGAACAAAAATATGAACATTTTTGCTCCTATTTTTGAACTCTAAGATCTGAAACATTGTCCTCAAACACAAAACAAGAATTTATTTCAAATATTGCACACAAATCTGTCTGTCTCTGTGATAGTGAGCACCTCTCCTCTGATGTGATAATCCATCCCACCTCACAGGTGTGCCATATCAAGATACTGATTAGACAGCATGTTTACTCCACAGGTGTGTCTTATATTGGTCACAATAAAAGGCCACTCTAAAACAGGCCATTTTGTTTTATTGGGGGGGTTGGTTGGAGGACTCATGTAGTGCAACACATATCCTTTGCATAGAGTTTATCAGGTTGTGGATTGTGGAATGTTGGTTTACTCATCTTCAGTGGCTGTGTGAAGTTGCTGGAACACACAGATCCTGAGCATCCCCAACATACTCATTGTGTGGCATGTCCAACGAATGTGCTGGTCATGCAAGAACTGGGATGTTTTCAGCTTTCAAGAATTGTGTACAGATCCTTCCTTGCAACATTTGCCCATGCTACTAATGGTGACTGCAGACCAGCCAAATGTAGGACAACATTTGGTCAAAGCTCCTTCACAGTAAAAGGTCCATACCTGCTGGATTAAAAGCTCTCCCAGATCTTAAACAATTTACTTGTAAAGTAAAACAAAGGCTTGATTCAAATCAAGCCAGTGAACATTAGATCCCTTGTTTTTGCTAGTGTTTTGTTGTGATTGTTCAGGATTATATGTATTTTGTAAGTTGATGTTTGTGTCTCTGTTGTTTGTTGCTTTTTGTTTATTCTCAGGGACTTTGTCTGCAAATTAGCTGGATGGCCTGCGGACATGACATCGGTTACATTTGAAACTGTAACAATGTTTTCTTTTTTTTTGTCCTATCCCTTTTAAATAAATGAACTGAATATAGATTATCATGCAACATGAGGTGATGTTCTTAGATGTATGGCACAACAATGGACCTCAGGATCTCATCACAGTATTTCTGTGCATTCAAAACACCATCAATAAAATGCATCTGTATCCTTCGTCCATCACATACGACTGACCATACCATAACCTTACCGCCATGATCCAACACGTTAACATCAGAAAACTGCCATACAATGCCACGCACGCTGTCTACCATGTGCACTGAGCATTTTGAACCAGGATTAATCTATGAAGAGAACACCCCTCCAACATGCTAGACACATCACATGTGAACGTTGAGACTGTTAGACTTTCTTCTGAACATCTGTCATGTCAGTATTTTCCAACTGTATGACTCTCTCAACTAGACTTAGAAATGGTGCAGGAAACTGGTGTTTCAGTTAATTAAATTATTAGTGTGATACCAAGTTTCCATCCATCCATTTTCTCAGCTGTTTGGTCCCTTTCGAGGACACCGGGGTGCCAGAGCCTAAGCTTCTTGTGGCCGAAGGCGGGGTACACCCTGGACAGGTCGCCAGTCTGTCGCAGGGCCTCAATCACAAATCCATTCACTCTCACATCCACACCTAGGGGTAATTTAGAGTCACCAATTAACCTATGAAGCATGTTTTTGGACGGTGGGAGGAAGCCGGAGTCCCCGGTGAAAACCCACACATGCACGGGGAGAACATGCAAACTCCACACAGAAAGGTCTCCTGTTGGTGATTCTGTTTCAAGTCCCTCAGCCAGGACTTGAACCGGGGCCTTCCTGCTGTGAGGTAGGAGTGCTAACCACTGCCCCACTGTCACCATGCAACCCACCATTAGTTTCCAAAACAGAATTATATTTACAGTATTCTCCTAATCTGAGGCAAATAATTTTGAGTTTTCTTTGACACTAATTCAACTGGACCATCCAGGTAAACAGCACAACTGTCAACAAAGCAAGACTGTGACTGAGCATTAAATACTGTACGACAGGACAAAGGTAAACTGCATGAGTACAGTTAGAGGACAGGACGCCAGGAGAGCCAAAACAGTGGCAAAGAGCCAAAAACCTGACACAACCTTCTTACTTTACTCAAATGAAACAAAGGAATCTGGAACTGAAACATCACTTCCAATGAAATTGAGGGGAAATGTTACCATTTTACTGAAACTTGAACTCTAAACCTGGAATCCAATGAAACAGTTGGAGGATGGGATTATAGTCTTAAAGATGTAAAAACATGCAATCCTGCCAGTCTCTCTATGGCTTGTTTAACTTTGTTTTTTTTTTTTACAAATTTAGTTGCGGATGAGAACAGAGAGGAGTCTGTGCCAAAAGAAACACTGGCAGTCGTTTATGGACAGATTCAGTTGGAAAATGAAAATAAGGGAAACTGCATGGAGACATTGTCTCCCCTTTCAACGACAAAACTCCTTTAATGTGAAACTCTAATTTTCTTTGCTTCTGGTATAAATCATTTACATTTATACCATGAAGGTACAACAAAAACATTTTATTTTATTTAAAACTGTGACCAATTAATTCTCCCCTAATTAGAAATGCTTTGATTAAAACAGAAAATGTGTGTGTGATGTCAGGCATTTAACAGGCCCCTCTAATTTTAGGAATCACAGTTAAGAAATATAGCACCACCTTTTTCTCAACACTTAAATTTGTTTGATTAAAATTGAGATTAAGCAATAAAAACGTGAAAATGCTGGTCATTTTACTAAAACTATAGCAATAAAATCACAATGGTAAGACACTTCCTGTTCCAGCGTTTTAAAGAAAAGAACTGACAATGGTCCAAATGAAAATCCAAACGACAAAAGACATCAAAAAAGCACTTGAAAGACCTGACTACATGCATTAAAGTCATGAAAGCTGAGCTAGCCTTGTTTTTGGAGTTTGAAGAGATCATTCGACAACAGAGTCGATATTATGGAGAAACGAGTAGACACTTGGAACAACACACCAAAATGAACAATGTCAGGATTACTGGATTACAGATCAAACCCCAAGAAAAGGCTAACACAGCTAAAGCTAACGGAGCTAGCAATGCTTCTGATCCTGGTGATAGCGACGGTGAGACTGTTGAAAGTCAAGTGGAATTATTTTTAAACTCTAAAGGGGTTTTGTCTGGATCTATTGTATGTACCATTGAGATCTCCCACCCGCTTCTCAGGAGAAAGGAGACGGATAAACCAGCGATCCTCATCAGATTTGTGAATCAAAAACACAAGCTAGCTCCAATGGAGCAAAGGGAAAATCTGAAAGGATCTGCTGTTTATCTTAATGGCCGTCTCACCAGAAGGAATACTGAAATTGCTAAACATGCCAGCAATCTTGACAATCATAAGAAAATTCAAAACATTTTGGTGAAAAACTACATTATCTTTGTTAAAATAGTTGGTCTACCATACCGGTCCAAGGTTCTCAGTGTCAATGACAGGCAAAACTTTAAGAAGTGTTTGATCATAGACGTCTGAGCAAACAAATGCAGTAACAAATAGAATTTAATTTTAAGAAAATAATAATCCAGGCTGACCCTGATAGTCATAGAGAATTCTGTTTTTTAAATGAATGATTCCTGGTGATTACCAAATATGCAATATGTAAAAATCCTTTCTTGAAGTATCCTGTTTTAACTAGATATATTATCTCATGAGACATACAATACATAAACCATTTCAAAATCTAAATTTTGTTGGAGCCAGAACTAAGCTATTGTTTATGGGTGACATCACACTGACTCTGTCCAAGTCTCATACAGTCAATGGTCTCAATGCAATGCTAAGACAACTTGAAAACAAAGACACAGTAACCAAGAATTTACATAACCAATAAAACAGAGAAAGAACAATGTTAAAATAATTAATAAATAGAGATATTTTTATGGTGCCCTGCACATGACATTCAGAAAAAAATATATAATGAATTGTTTTCTCAATTTACTATTGTGTGCAAATGAGTATTTTATAGCCACCAATTATTATTTTTTGACCACAAAATAAAAATTGTCAGTATTTTGTGTACATAAATTAGCATTATATAGCTACAAATTACTATTTTGTGACAATAATACAGCATTTTATTATCAGTTTGTGGTTATTAGTTGGTGTTTAAGTATATTCAATCCCTAATACTAATTTGTGGCCACAAAATAATAGTTTGTGTAAAAACAAAATGCTAATTTGTGCACCCAAAAAAAATCTAACTTGAGCCGACAAAATGCTAATTTTAGAACACAAATTCCTAAGTGGTCACCACAAAATGCAAATGTGCCACCACAAAGTGCTAATATAATGCTAATTAGTGTTCACAATATTGAACAAATTGAGGGAACAATTTATTTATTTGACTATTTATTTTGGAAGTTATGTCCAGTGCTCTGCATATTTCAATAAAAAAGACAATAAGTTGCATGGCTAAACAGTATATTTTCTGTCATCTGTAACACAACATACACATTGTTTCTGGTAATTAATTCTCTTTACCTTCTGGACAAATTTAGTAAATTACATTCAGTTTTAAATTTAAAAACATTCAAGATGTAAATCAGGTAACTGAAAGAAGAATTACATTTTTTCAGGGTGTTTATTTCAGAGTGAGAAGGTTTAGAGATGAATTGTGTGCAGACACACAGTTGGGCTCTTCCTTTTGAGAATTTGAAACAGATTTACACACATATGAGCAGAAACAGAAAAACAATTTGAACAGCAAAGTAGGTTTGACAGCACTTTATTGATGCTTTACTACTTTCAAATTTTCCTTCATTTACCAGTATATCTGCAATGACAACAAAAACCTTTTGAAACATGATCAACTTTTCCAGCATCTTTACATCTTGTAAAAAGTAGGGCAGCAGCAACACTTTAACTAGATCTTAGAAAAGCTGAATCCTGAAATAACAAGCAGATAAACTCACTTAAGGTTCACAAATCTACCACTAACCTACTTGCTGGAATGCCAGGCTAAACTGTTTAAAATGAAGCATCTGATTTATGTGAATGAGTAACATGGTTATTTAGGAATTAAACTAATTTATTTATAATCCACAGTATAATTACAGTAAAAAAACTAGAACTGCCTTTTGCAACAATAGCTTTAGATAAAAAATGATGGATCCAGTACAAACAGTTGTCAGGGTACAATTAAATGACTAGGTCAGTATAAACATTAAAACCTCTTTTCAGCCATTTACACACTTATTCAAAACTTCCTCATGCTTTTTACTCTGAGAATTGTCTTAAATTTTGTATCTATATGATAAGTTTTGTCTGGAAAATGTTATTATAACTTTTACTTTAACTCAACTTAAAAAAATGCAATTCTACATTTATTTTAACTTCAATATAACTTGATACTCTGTGTTATATTTGCTTTTTCTCAACACATAAAAAAATAATTTGGACTTTCATAAAAGCATTTTTTATTTTGTACATTTACGTTTATGCTTGTTAAGTCATTAAAGTTTATACTTTCATTGAAATGTGACGTATCTTTTTTGGCAGGTTATGATATAAAGATAAATATGTAAATTCACACCAGACATTTCTCAAACCGTTAGCAGAACAACAAATATGGTGAGTAATATTGGATCTATCCAGATGTACAGTTTTGAGTCAGATACCAGCTCAGATGAGGAAAACAAAGATGTTTATGGATTCATTTGTCTACAAGTAGATGAATCAGAATGGAGCAGAACATGTAGCTTGTAACCCGGCCATCATATTTTCAATGTAACAAATATGATCCGTATGAAACTGAACATTTACATCTGCTCCTGATTTACAACGACTGAATAAATAAATAGTCAGAAATGCAATTTTGAGCTTGCTTTTTAATATGTCCGTCATGAGAAAACGCCAAAGACACAATTTACAGCAAGTGATTTTTAAGATAACGGATTACAGTTGATTTGAGGTTAAGACTTCCTTTACAAAAACTCAACTTTGTTACATTTCTAAATTAGATGTGCTGTTTTTTATTGTTCTTATATTAGCCAAAGTCATTTTATCAAGCATTTGCAGATCGACCAATGA
>NC_050514.1:1620684-1622718 GCF_002922805.2 Oryzias melastigma
TCCAAATAAAGGAGGGATCTTCTCCCGGACGGACAGGTGATGTACCAGGACTGTAAAGAATTAGTTAATCTTACTCTTCAACTGTGTTTTTACACCTTCATAAGTTGCTGGGAAATCTATCCATATGTCTGGCAACTGAATGAGATCCTAGTTTTAGAACCTTTCATGCTTCAAAGTTGTTTTCTTTTACAGTTCATAGAATTTTGGCTGGTACATTCAAGTCATTTACAGCGCTAATTTGCAGGAAAAATTCTCATCTACACAAGGAAAGCCTATTAAAACATTCTTTTTTGGGAATGGTTGAACTCTTGATGGACTGGCGACCTTTTAAGGGTGTGCCCTAGCTGCACCCGTTGATAGCTGGGATTTAAATTCTAACAGGATATAGCGGGAGCTGACAGTGGGAGGATGGATGTTTGGGAACGGTTTGTTTTGGCTTCTTGTTGTAGGAAAAAAAAAATAATACATTGAGGAATCTCTTTGGTATGAGGTGTGGAGGCTAGAACTTAAAGTATGTCACAAGTAGAAGTGGTAGAATGAAAATGATCTATTTTTGATGAAATCCAACATTACATACAGTAAGTTGAAGACCGTAAAACTCTCTCTCTCTCTCTCTATATATATATATATATATATATATATACATATGGTATTTCCCCCTTATTTGTGGGATTTAGGACCAGAGGTATCCGCAATTACGCCAAATCCGCGAATACAGAGAAACCCCATCCCCTTCGGATCATACTTTGTAAGAGCACTGGAGTATTGCTTAATATGATTTTTTTTTTCTTTTTTTAAAAACAAAGACTGTACAGCAGCTGCAGCGACAGTGTACTTCATAACGCCGATGAGAAGTGTTTCTCTGTACCTTAAAATCAAGAATGTGTGCTTCCTATTTCTATAAATAAAAAACATCTGCTGCGGATGATAATTATCCTCCACAATCATCTTCTTTATCATATCAGGATTTTTTCAGCTGCTTTTGAGTCAGCAGATTCCATTTCTCCATGCAGGGGCATGGAGAGAGGAGGGGGTGCTCTTCTCGCGGAGGGGGCTCCAACATGTGGAGAATATATATAATTTATATATATTACGGATTTTCCATATATATATATATATGTATATGTATGTATGTATGTTTGACATTTGTATCCTTTATGACTGGATTTTTTTTATTATTTTCTTACCAAATGTTCACATCTGTTTTTCTTTTCTGTCTCAGATTCTTTGTCTTTCTCTCCTCGTATGAGAGCTGGAGTTTTTGCTAAAGCTACTTTGAGCTGCTGTTGTTGACAGAATTAGGATGCTCCACCTCCCAGAGGGAGGCAGGAGTGTCAACCTGAGACAAAGAACAGAGGGCTCCAGGTCTCGCATTAGTAACCCTATGGATACACACACACACATCTGACGCACAGACACACATTTGTTCCATATGCTCATTATTATTCATAAGCAGTTATCTGCATGTCCTCCTAAGTTTATTCGAGGTTGAGAAAGACAAAAACGAGAGAGAAAAGTCCAAGTTTTAAAGTCACACGAATGTCAATGGCTTCTTAAATTACAGATTAATAGAGTTTTGATTGGATTATCTTGTTAACATTACAGACCAGTCTGCCACATTTTTCTCTGCCCAGTCCCAGGGTATCGTCAGTAGGCATTAATTTTATAATTTATGCCCACCCTAAGCAGCTTTAACTGTTTCTGTTTGACTGGACGTCACAAGTTGTGTGGGATGTTAATGACACATTTGATTCTGGAAAGATCAAAACGCTACATGAGCACCCCAGTATCTCATTAACGTGACCATTCAGGTAAAGAGTAAAATTGTTCAACACATGGTATTTTATTCACAGTAGTCAGTACTATACTCAGAATTATCACAAAATGCTTTGTGACATTTCTTTTTGGTTAGCTAAAAGAATTAAACCTAACCAAATGCATATATGGTCAAATTCAAAATTGCTTCCCTGGTCCGCTTGCTCCAGTTGTAGGGGCTTTGTACTTTGTAGCGATGTGAGATTTTTTTTTTTTTTT
>NC_050514.1:1622747-1631618 GCF_002922805.2 Oryzias melastigma
TTCCTCTAATAGTGATGGTAATTTCAGCTCTTCTTAGAGAACCGGCTCTATTGGATTGCCTCACTAAAAAGAGACTGCTCTTTTAGCTCCCAAACGACTCTTTATTTTATTAACAACACCTATGTTATATACTCCCCTGCGCTCAGAACAAACCATAAACCAAAGAGTAAATATAGTAAACATATATGTCAATTACAAATAAATATAGTAAAACATACATGTCTCTGTGATTGAAGAGAAAAACAGATAGGCTGAAAGAAAGTTTAAAAAAAAGAAGAAAAAAAAAAAGAAACAAGATCTGCGATTGACACATCACTACCATCTGCAGGTAGGGTGGTCCACGTTGAAGATGCTATTTTTTTCCATATCTCTCCACTTGGAGGGATAAATGTAGGAGTAAGGAAGAAGCCAAAGAGGTAGGAAAGAAATTCAGATTCAGCCTAAAATTTCTGTTAATATTGCTTATTTTCTGCACTAAGGGCTGCACCTGAATATACGGTGTAACATAAATGAATAGCCATATATCTGAACTCAAGTCACATCAGGCAAATCAAACTGCAAGGCGCATACAGCAAAACGCAAGAGTCAGAGATAAGTCCATCAGTAAGACTTTATTAATTACGTTCATAGTAATTCTAGAAATTGTTTGTAACTCGCTACATGTTAGCCATATTAGCATATTTAAAATGAATTTAACTTCCAACCTTGTTTGCAATTTGAAAAAAAACATACTAATACCACTAATGCCTTTCAGCTCAAGTCTCCCTTGAAAAAGATATCTTATCTTAATGGGACTGCCTGGTAAAATGGAGGTTAGATTAAAAATATAAAGCAAATGACACTATGTGGGCACGCTTACTCCAACCCTGTTAGTGACACATAAAAAAAAAAAATTTAAAAAAACACACACACACAGTTCGGCATTGCTACACGTTAGCTATATTAGCATGTATACCAAAACACCCAACATGTTTTCAATTCATAAAAACTGATACCACTAAAACAAATGTTATTGTGGCTATGCTAACTCCCAACACTTAGCCACGTTAGCATATTTACAGCAACATACTGCCCAACCTCGTTTATAGCTTGTAAGAAAAAAACAGACTCATAAGCTAAAACAAATGTTACTGTGGCTATGCTAGCTCCCAACTTTGTTAGTTACATGTAAAAAAAACACAGTTCAACACCACTACACGTTAGCCGCGTTAACATAAATATACAACAACACCCAACCTTGTTTGTAACAGACTGACACCACTAAAACAAACGTTACTGTGGCTACATCAACTCCCAAGTATGCTAGCAATATATATATAAAAAGATACACAGTCCATCACCACCATATGTTAGCTGCATTAGCATATTCACAATACTTGTATCTCCAAACCTTTATAGCATGAAGTAAAAAAACAGACTGATATAACTAAAATAAACATTCTGTTGACTATGCTAACTCTTGTTAGTAACATGTAAAAAAAAAAAGCACCACTACACGCTAGCTATCATAGGTATCTAAACTACCACCTAATCTTGTTTGCAGCAGAATTAAGTACACCGTATAATGTGCCCTGGCTTATAAGGCGAACTTTTCTTTTTTTTTTTTTTTAAATTAAGAGTTTCAAGTGTGCCTTGTAGTGCGGAAAATATAGCAAACCTATTTATTAATTTTGTTTTACTAAAAAGACGTCCACTCAAGCAAATATACTGTGCATCCTTTTATCTTATTGGTTATTAACTCTCCAGTACTTTAAATCAGAAACACTACTGTGGGGCAGAGTGTCAGCAGGATATGAAGAAAATGTTTTAAAAAGTGAGTATATATCTTTTTATGTTTACTCTAATGGACAGAAAAAGGCAAAAACAATGTTGAAAAACTGTCTCAGCAGACCTGGAGAAAAATAAAAACAGCTAAGTGTTTATCTCAGCTCCATCACTGACTACTCTAAATCAAACTCAAATGGGAAAAGTGCCTGAACTCTGCTCTCTTCTACGTCTAAACTTCAATCCTTTAAAGCATTTCAGATGAACATTAGGTAACTTCTAACAACCCCATGAAACAGAAAACAGCCGTCCTCCTTGGATTAGCCAAGTTTTTTTTTTTTTTTTTTGCAAAGGTAAAACTGACTCCCCTACTCAAAGGTAAATATTTTTCTCTGCAAATTGAGCTGAGGGAGAAATTTTCAGTCAATTATGAGCTGTTTTTTAAGCCACACGCAATAAAACTTTGTCCTGATGTAACCTGGCGCTTCTCCTAATTTCTCCTCAAATTTCCTCAAGCTATTTTCTCACCATCTCTCCTCTGCTCATTGCTGCTTTCATCTTCCCCTTGCATAATTTCTCCTAATGCTGCCGCCTGCACCGCTTGGTTTGCCTGGCAGTGCATCTTCTTCCTGTGAGCTCAGTGCTGGGAGAGATAATGAAAGCTAATGACATGATGCTGGAGAAACTGCATGCCACTGGAGTTTTACAATGACGGGGGAACAGTGCAAAGGGAAATGTGGGAGGTGAAAAGTCTGACAGAAATCAGCACTCCTCCCTGCACTATCTCTTTGAGTGAGCCACAAAGCCTTCTCCGCCTATTTCACAGGAGACAGTTTGACATTTTAAAGACTTTTGAAAGAGAGGAAGTTCTTTTTCTTAAGCAGAATTTTTCCTAAACATCATGTATCACCCTGCATCAGCAAATCTGCAGAGTCCATTAATTTACTGGTCCAATGCTATTATAAAAGAAGGACTTCGATATGGTGAACATTTGGACATCAGAATTATAAATCTGAAGCGGAAAGGATGGATGTCTTTGTACAACATGGTTGCACTGTTTTGGTCTGCATGATTGCAACTGCATGACAGTTCTTCAGTAGTATTACTATTAGCAAGTAGACCGGTGTAAAAGGCAAAAATTTGTAAAAATGGAAAAGCACAAAAATGCAACATTTTGTCTTTAAATGTTGAAGCCAAGTATCTCAGCTCTGAAGTGCCCTCATCTTTCTTTAGCCTTAGTCACAATTGTCCTCACAGGTGAAAAAACGGGCAAACTTGTTCAAGGCTCACAGGTGGATAACATTTTAAGACCACTCGGCGAGCCCATAGACTGAAAATGTTTGTGCAAATCCTGGAGGTGACAGGACACGGTGAACACTTATGCCTCACGTAAGGGTAAGTGAGGGCCAACTGGGTGAGACACAGACATGTACAGATTTTTCATTTTTTTAAAACTGTGCACCGTACAATGCTGTTGAAGTGATAAGTGTGCACTTTTGGCTGAATGAAGAAATTTAACAATAACATTGTAGTTCATGTAGGCATCCTACGGGCACTTATGTATCACATGCCCACTGTGCGTGCAGCATTTTTGTACGGTCAGTAAGGAGCCATTGTGCACACCTTACTGGTGATTAGAGCAGGGGTGGGAAAACTAAGGTCCGGGGGCCGTATGCGGCAAATTAAACTGTTTATTCTGTCCTGCCAAACTTAAGTAATTATGTTGTTTCCCCTAAATGGTGAACTGTAAATAAATTGACCTTTGCTAGCAGAAATATTGTGCATTCATGTAATGTGTGAAGATTTGTTTTTCCGATGTTCATGTGTGTTTTCTGAATAAGACATTTGATTTTTTTTTTCATCATTCCAACACCACATGAATGCAGCAGCTTCTCTCTAAGTTCGCATTTTTTCCTGGAGGACATCAATCCATCGGTACAGTTGGCACTGATATGGAAACAAAAGTCATGGTTTTGAAATAAAAACTCCAAAATGTTCTTTGTGAATAATATATATTAATTTACAATTAGAATTAAAAAATGTTTTCGTCCAGATAACATGCTTTTGTTCTCTCTTGTGAGGTGAATTACCTGAACACACCTCGTATCCACTCATGGTCCGGCCCTTCTGACACATTTTAGAACACTTTTTGGCCCTTGAGTCAAATGGTTTGCCCATTCATGGACTAGACTGTGGTGTTAGGGCACGATACGGCAAGTGCGTGTAACTTATATTATCCTTACAAATACCTAATGATACATTTACATGCATGACAATGGTACATTCCAATTTATTTACGTCCCTTCAGGTGGCCCATAAGAGCCTCAAGTGAACTGCAAGATAATGGGTGTAAGTACAGGTGGATGTGACTACGTTATTTCTTAACTCCAGGAGCAACTGTGACTACTGTCATTGTTTTTTGGCTAGTTAGTATTCCTGACCCATTTCTGTGCCGGATAGTTAGTACTGGATTACCCCGCAAATTGCAGGATATTATCCTGTCAACTAAAGACTAAAGGAACTGACATTTGGAGAACTTCAGTGACACTGTGTTCTCTGCCCTTATTTCTCCACCTCACACTGATTCTGTTGGAGATATCGGGATCCTCTTTCTGCACTCACAGTCCTACTCACTTGCAATTACATGGAGAGTAAATTAGTGTTCTGCACAATCTAAAAAGAAATAAACCAAACTTTTTGCAGTAAAAAAAATATTTTTCATAGTATTTAATTTGTGTCTGAATGCACTGACTTTAACTCAGCTTTTGTTTGATATATATATATTGTAATTCACTTTGGATAAATGGATGAACTGCATTGTATTAGACTTTTCTTCCTTCTTTTACCCCCAAAGTGCTTTACGGTCATAATTCTAGACAACCACTTACACACACAATCATACACCAATGGTGGCAGAACTGCCATGCACTAATGCTACCAGGGCCAGCAGAACCAATGTGGGGTTCAGTGTATTTCCCAAGAACAACTTGTCTGTAAAGCAGGAGCCAACCCCTTCTTTCATTTGATTAGAAGTCATGTTCTCTTTTTTGCGCCATGCACCAACCCAAAGACATTCTAAAGACTAAATGTTAATTTTTTAATTTCCTGCACTTTTTTAGTTGTTCATTTTGAACATGAATATTCATAGATATGTTGACTGGTTCCCCCAAACAACCTCTGAGCCTCAAATAGACAGCCATTTGATTGATAACTATTTAGAGTTTTGCTCCAGTTTTGACAAACCGCTTCATTTTATGGGACTGAAATTCATAATCTTCTTTTTGGAATGCCTTAGTGGACAGTCCCTCCGCGGCACTTTCTATTTCCAGATGTCAGTAACCTCACAGTACTCTGTCTTGTGCCTCAGCCACCATGTGATGTGATCGGGTGATAATCATCTCCATCACCACCAGTGCTGGCACTTCCTTCTTCCGTATCCTTCTGCTCAAAAACAGCAGCATTCCAAACGTAAAATCAATATTACATGGAGTGTGACCACTTGTTTCTTAGCTGCCATCTGAGCAAATGTCATATGAACACACACACTGACACACTCAGACACACACTCAATCCTCTGTTCCACTTGGCTCAAAAGAGCAGCTTCCCCTGTTTTGTGTCCAACAAGATTGGAACAAATGAGCTGTATGAACGGTCCCAAGTCTTATTTTGGGTTTGAAAACGATTCTAGGATTATATAAATATATACTACTCACAAAAATTAAAGGACCCCTTTAAAGAAACACATTAGATCCATCAGATCTCAATATGAAGTTGGATATCTATACAAGTAACGACAGGGCAGTGTCTTAGGAATAAAAGGATGCCAAGTCTTTTAATGGAAATAAAAGTTTTCAGCCTACAGAGGCTCAATTGTGTAGACACCATAAAATCAGAGTGAAATGAAGATGTGGCAGGCTAGTCCATTTTTCCTAAACTTAATTCCTGCAACTCAAAATGCTTTTCAGTATCTTGTGTGGCCCCCACCAGCTTGTATGCATGCTTGACAACGTGGCGGCATGCTCCTAATGAGACGACGGATGGTGTCTTGTGGCATTTCCTCCCAGATCTGTGTGAGGGCATCCCTGAGCTGTTGTACAGTCTGAGGAGCAACCTGGCGGGGCCTAATGGACCCAAACATAATGTCCCAGAGATGTTCTATTGGGTTTAAGTCAGGGGATGGTGAAGGCCATTCAATTGTTTCAATTCCTTCATCCTCCAGGTACTGCCTGCATACTCTTGACACGTGAGGCCGGGCATTGTCGTGCATTAGGAGGAAACCAGGACCTACTGCACCAGCGTAGGGTCTGACAATGGGTTCAAGGATTTCATCTGGATACCTTATGGCAGTCAGAGCACCATTTCCTAGGCAGTAGAGGTCTGTGCGTCCCTCCATGGATATGCCTCCCCAGACCATCACTGACCCACCACCAAACCTGTCATGTTGAACCACGTTGCAGGCAGCATAACGTTCTCCTTGTCTTCTCCAGACTCTTTCACGTCTATCACAGGTGCTCAGGGTGAACCTGCTCTCGTCTGTGAAAAGTACAGGGCGCCAGTGGTGGACTTGCCAATTCTGGTGTTCTTGAGCAAATGCCAGTGGAGCTCCACGGTGCTGGGCAGTGAGCACAGGGCCCACTACAGGACGTGGGGCCCTCAGGCCACCTTCATGAAGTCTGTTCCTGATTGTTTGGGTAGAGACATTCACACCAGTGGCCCTCTGGAGGTCATTCTGTAGGGCACGAGCAGTGCTCAGCCTGTTCCGCCTTGCACAAAGGAGCAGGTATGGGTCCTGCTGAGGGGTTGAGGACCTTCTACGGCCCTGTCCAGCTCTCCCAGAATAACCACCAGTCTCCTGAAATCTCCTCCATGTTCTGGAGATTGTGCTGGGAGACACATTAAACCTTCTTGCTGCAGCACGTGTGGATGTGCCATCCTGGAGAAGTTGGACAACCTGTGCAACTTCTGTAGGGTTAAGGAATCACCTCATACTGCCAGTAGAGATAATTACCAAGCCAAAATCAGCACGAGTGGAAAACCAGCCAAAAAAGATCAAGAGGGAGAAACTTGAAATGACCTCCACATGTAACACCAGTCCTGTTTGGAGGGTTTTCTAATTGTTGCCACTGAAGAGCACCTGTTGTTAATTCCATGAACACCAATACAGCTGAAATTGATTAATGAGGCCCTCAGCTGATTAACCAACAAGAACGTTATCGAACAGGTTTAATTCAATATATGCCAGGCTCAATAAAAAAGGTGTTCCTTTAATTTTTGTGAGCAGTCTAGTTTGTACGTGAAGGTTTTTCAAACTGCATTTTTTTCATGTGCTTTTGATTCTCAACGATTTGAGTAAAACAAATTTTAGAAAGGCAATTTTGAGTTTTTCCTAATATATGTCTTTTATTATCAGAAAAATGCCACATTAAAAACACAATTTTCATCAGAGTGGGTCTTTAAGGAATCAGCTATGCTTTTGTCTTTTTCATTTGGTAATACAATCCTTTGTAGCATCACTGCCCTGTTCTGCAGGAAATTTGCGCAGTGACTCTTGTGATACGGCTCAAATAAGATTGACAGTTTTTCCTGTAAGAGCTCCCAACAGCAAGACGTATTGACAATATAAAGGGTTTTCATCTGTTCGCAAATGAACCAACCACTCAGGAGCTTGTTGCCAAAAAGCCTTTTGTCTTTAATTATTTTTTTCCCCTGAACTAGAAAGACAAATTAAAATGAATTGCAAATAGTAATTTAGTTTGGGGATTCAGATTAAATGAAGAAATTTGGTAAATTCAAGAGAATTTCAGTAATTTTAAATAAGTGTCTTCTGTTTAAAAATGTACAAATTTAAAAGAAGTCTTTAGAGATAAAAACTCATTCCATTATTTTTTTTCTGATTAGGTTTTAAATTAAAATGAGAGCAGAGGAAATGTAATGAAAAGAAGCTAGAACAAGTGGGTTTTGGCCTCTGTAACCTTTATTGACTTCTACTTTTGCTGCACTAAGACAATTTTGTTTCATGCTTACCATAATGAACAGTTGCAGAGCCTGCTGCATGACCTGTGTGTGCCAGGGAAGCAAGAAAGCAAAATTTTCTATTATCAGCAAAACAAACTAGAGAGGGAGCAAATTATGGTCCAATTTCCTGGTGGATTTTAAAGGAAATAAATAAGGAATAGGAGAGACAACTTTTCATTTCTGTTTCTTCTGCAAGTCTGTTGACTAGGGGTTTAAATCCCGGGCGTGACAGTCATTGTTACCATGGCCTTAATTGCCTTCAATTAATAAAAGGAAGATAAAAGATGATAAATTACATCGGAATAATTACAGCTAACCAAAAAGAAAAGGTTGAGGTTTTGAAGTTTATGCTGCTTTAAGAAAATTGTTAGGAAATGTAAAGAAATGTGCAAAAAAAGTTACCATATTTTACGCAGTATAAGTCGAAGTTTTTTTCATAGTTTACCCAGGGGTCCGACAGACCTCTACTGCCTCGGAAATAGGGCTGTCACGATTAGTCGACTAATCGACGACTAATCGACTATTAAAATAGTCTGCAACTAATTTAATAGTCGATTATTCGTTGCTTTATATTATGTGGAGTCAGAGTGTAGTAAAGTTGAAAGTTCCATCCATCCATCCATCTTCCTCCGCTTCATCCGGGACCGGGTCGCGGGGGCAGCAGTCTAAGCAAAGATGCCCAGACTTCCCTCTCCCCGGCCACTTCCTCCAGCTCTTCTGGGGAGACCCCGAGGCGTTCCCAGGCAAGCCGAGAAACATAGTCTCTCCAGCGTGTCCTGGGTCTTCCCCGGGGCCTCCGCCCAGTGGGACATGCCCGGAACACCTCACCAGGGAGGCGTCCAGGAGGCATCCGGATCAGATGCCCGGACCACCTCGACTGGATGTGGAGGAGAAGCGGCTCTACTCCGAGCTCTCTCCGGCTGACTGAGCTCCTCACCCTATCTCTAAGGGAGCGCCCAGCCGCTTGTAGTCGTACTTTTCTTTTCTTTTTCTAAAATGTGTTCTTTGGTCAAACTCGACTGGTGACATGCTGGGTGAGCCACACCTCCATGCAACAATGGCTGGGATAGGCTCCAGCAACAACCTGAAAGA
>NC_050514.1:1631666-1632400 GCF_002922805.2 Oryzias melastigma
TGAACAAGACCCCGAGATATTTAAACTCCTCCACCTGGGGCAGGAGCACTCCACCCACCGAGAGAGGACAAACTACCTTTCTCCGGTTGAAAGTTATGTTGGCAAAATTCTAGCTTTTTGGACTATTTTGGCATTTATTAAGGTTTTTTTGGGCTGTTTTGGAATTTAGCAAATATTTCAGCTACATGCTAGCTGTTTTTGCTAACTTAGGATTTTTTCTTTTTTTTTGTTTTTAGGCTGTTTAGAAATTTAGCTAATATTTCAGCTACATGTTAGCTGTTTTGGCTAATTCAGGCTTTTGTTTTTGCTTTTCATGCCATTTTTGTGTTAAGCTAATTTTTCAGCTACATGCTAGCTGTTTTGGTTAACTTAGGCTTTTTTTGTTGTTTTTTTTAGGCTATTTTGGAGTTTAGCTAATATTTCAGCCACATGTTAGCTGTTTTGGCTACGCCTGTTTGGCTAATTTGGCCTTTAACACTAGAAGTCTTAAGCCTGCACAAATTTGCGCAGGGAAGAGTTCCCCCCCCTTTAGTCCGAGAGCCCATTGTTGTGTCATGGTGGGTCACTGATGAGCCATTAACTTGCCCATGTATATGTTAATGCAGCATGTAAGTACCTAATGTGTACACTGTAAAAAAAAATTTTAGCTTTTAGTTCTTTCAACCTATTTTTGTGAGTCAGGTCAACTAAAATGTTTCAAAAAGTAGAGACAACTAGAAATATTAAGTTTTGAT
>NC_050514.1:1634161-1651403 GCF_002922805.2 Oryzias melastigma
GTTAAAAATAATTCTTTCTCCTGCATTGAACAGTTTTGAGGTAAAAATAAAATTTAAAAGTAAACACAATGTTCATGGTTTAAAAGCGTCAAAAATGTATCACCCCCATCCTCCCCCATGTCACCAGTTTTTCATTTATTGTATTTGTCTGTGTTATAAATACTTCTTTCACCTGCAAATTTAAACCTTACAATCTGCATTGCAAAATCAGGAAGTCATTGTTGATGGTTTAAGGTGATCACCACAACACTACTTTGAGAAGGGGAGGGGGGCATTGCAGCAGAAGCTGAAAGTCCCAGGGATTCTAGTGTTAACTCATATTTTAGTTGGCTATCAGCATCTTCAGGTATTGTCACTAGTGTCTTCTATGGTCAAATTAATTTTACGGCATTCTATCTGGGGTAAGGCTAGTGTAAACATATCTAGTTTTTAGTTAGTTTAAATCTAATTATGGTTAAGATGTGTGTTTTACATACACTTTGGGCATGACCCGATTAGTCGAATAATCGTAAAAAGTAATCGGTGATTAGTCGACTATTTGTGGCAGCCTTACTAGGAAATGGTGCTCTGACTGCCATAAAGTATCCAGATGAAATCCTTGAACCCATTGTCAGACCCTACGCTGGTGCAGTAGGTCCTGGTTTCCTCCTAATGCACGACAATGCCCGGCCTCATATGGCAAGAGTATGCAGGCAGTACCTGGAGGATGAAGGAATTGAAACAATTGAATGGCCTTCACCATCCCCTGACTTAAACCCAATAGAACATCTCTGGGACATTATGTTTGGGTCCATTAGGCGCCGCCAGGTTGCTCCTCAGACTGTACAACAGCTCAGGGATGCCCTCACACAGATCTGGGAGGAAATGCCACAAGACACCATCCGTCGTCTCATTAGGAGCATGCCGCCACGTTGTCAAGCATGCATACAAGCTGGTGGGGGCCACACAAGATACTGAAGAGCATTTTGAGTTGCAGAATTAAGTTTAGGAAAAAATGGACTAACCTGCCACATCTTCATTTCACTCTGATTTGATGGTGTCTACACAATTGAGCCTCTGTAGGATGAAAACTTTTATTTCCATTAAAAGACTTGGCATCCTTTTGTTCCTAAGACACTGCCCTATCGTCATTTGTATAGATATCCAACTTCTTATTGAGATCTGATGTATCTAATGTGTTTCTTTAAAGTGCTCCTTTAATTTTTGTGAGAAATATATACATAAGTCAAAATGGAGGGGCATCTCCACAAACACATTCAACCACACTCAAATAAATATAAGTAAATATTTTATTTTATTCTTATACTTATTTTACTCTATTTTTAAACTCAAAGGTATAAAATTATATTGTTATGATTTAGAAACAGAAGGAATGAGACACTGACCAGTGAGCATGTTTGTTTTACGTGTGACAATGACTATAATAAATCTTTTCTATTCTACAATTGTTCACTTCAAAATCCTCCACAAACATGTCAACACGTACACAATACAAGATATTTCTGCTTTAATATGTAAGTATTCCCTCATGCATTGAGAACTCTCTAAATGCTGCTTGATGGGTGATGAAGTCTAATGTTTTGCTTGCTTAAAAGTATTTTTCTGATCATCTGTTTTTATTCACATATTAGACACTGGCAGAAGCTCAACGGACAGTCACTAATAAAAAAGGTTGGTTGTACTTTGTACCTTTAAAAGCCTTTTGGGGCCATTTGCCAAGAAGTATGCCCACAGTATGAAGCTTCCACTACTGTGCTTCCCATGTTATAAGCTTCAGCTGCTGTAAAACCAACACATTTTCATTCCTGTGTCGTAACTTATTGATGTTTTGTCAAGGACCCTTTTGCGTCACTTTTTGACATTCTGGGTGTCCCCAACTTGTCAATTTTTTATGTGCTGGCTGTTAATAAAATCAAGGGTCCACAACCCTTCACTGTAAAACATTAATTATTGGATCAAATAACATAAGCTCTGTAATTTGTTACATTTAGAATATTAGTTCAAATCAATTTACATTTTTTGTTGAGTATGACATCAATCCTCAATTTTAATTAGATGAAAATAAAAAAAAAAAAAGATAAATTACAGAAATTTTGTTAATGGATCCAATGTTTCACTTTTTTCAGTGTTGGGACACATCACAGGACGTGGTACCACATGAGGACTGGTCCTCAGGACCCCTAACCCAGTAGTAGTGCCCTAAGACCTAACCCAGCACTGGAAACAGTACCAGATGCGGTACTATACCCGACCTGGTTTTAGATGTGGTACCCAATGGAAAGAATGCCTGGACATGGAGCTGGACCCAAACCAGTACCAGGTTAGGGTACCAGTACTGGGTTAGAGTACCGGTGCGCTCTGCATCTCTGTACTGGACCAGTTCTTGTTCACAGCCCGGGGTTTGAGATCCTTGATTTAATGGGAATAGCCAGCACGTAAAAAAACAGAGTTAGGGACTCCCAAAACATCAAAAAGTGATGCGGAGGGGTCCTTAACCAAACTTCAATATGTGGCGATTTGGGAGAGAATCTGTTGGTAAAAGCTGTTACACAAGCTTTGTGTGCACGGTCCAACCATTGACTAAATATGAAAACTTTACCGAATAATATCACCCATAGAAAACGGATTATAATCCAACAAAATGAAGTCAATTCAGTCACCATTTTTTTGCCATGTTGGAGCCAGACAGCATCAGTAATTGTTTTGAGTTGGTCATCATTTCCATGACAACCGCTCTCACCAATTAAAATGAGCTTGTTGGAAACCGACACCACTACCACTCGAAAGCAGATTTAGGAGAAACTGTCCATCAAGCGCTTTGAGTCTTTGATGTGAGACCACACACTTATTGAGCCATCTGATTGGCCAGTTTATAACTTAAATAACTTGCAGAAAAATTATTACTAAAAAATGAGGATGCAAAAACATGTTTTAAAAAAGTATTAGATAAAGTAGGGTCATTCTGACAAAAAGAATGACTGAGTAATAGCTGTTTATTTCTCTACTGAAGTCTGTGGGATTTTGGCTTTTCGGAACACAAGGGGGAGGGGTCACCCAGCCCAGTTTTCATATACAGTCAATGTATCCAACTCATCTGCCAGAGTGTATCCAAGGGCCATCCTAAATGCTGACGTGTCTCCTCTGATTTGCACCCTCCAAGCAGAATCAACCAGTTTGTGAAGACAGCTGAACACACACCATCTGTTTACTGTTTCTCGACATTTCTTATCTTGAAGAGTTTTTGGAATTATCCCCTCATCTATGATTTTCCATCAGCTGTTAGCTGAGCTGTTGAGTGTTGCTTCGTGATCATGGTGTAACACTAGTCAGAAACACTGCTTACCCAGTGACTGAACCTCTCCGACTTGGCTGTCATTTTATCTTAATAGAACAGAGTCATTGCCCAACTGTGCCACCAACTGTGCCGCTGTGACCACTAAAGAACTAAAACTCTTCTGGGTGAAATTAGTTATAATTCTTGCAAATTATTATTACACTCACATTTTTTTAAGTAATTTACTGCATTAAAAACATGTTTTATCTATGTTGAAATCATTTCCAGTTTATTTTAATTGTGATTATGTCATTTTTAGCCAAAATAAGAGACTGTTTTTTTCTAGGACAGTTTCTGCAATAGTTCATTGGAAATTTGCCTCTGAGTTGTGGACGGGACCACTGGGGCAGGGCAACCCCGCCCCCATTCCCCTACCCGGAGGAGGAGCTTATAGTCTGCCCAGTGTCACAAATAAGCTATTTTTCAAATTTGAGGTTTTTTTTGTCTGCTCCGGATTTGCAACATCCATCCATCCATCCATCTTCTTGACCGCTTCTTCCCTTTCGGGGTCGCGGGGTGCCGGAGCCTATCCCGGCTACTGATGGGTGAAGGCGGGGTACACCCTGGACAGGTCGCCAGTCTGTCGCAGGGCCTCAATCACACACATTCACTCTCACATTCACACCTAGGGACAATTTAGAGTCTCCAATTAACCTATGAAGCATGTTTTTGAACGGTGGGAGGAAGCCGGAGTTCCCGGTGAAAACCCACGCATGCACGGGGAGAACATGCAAACTCCACACAGAAAGGTCCCAGCCGGGATTCGAACCGGGGCCTTCTCGCTGTGAGGCAAGAGCGCTAACCACTGTGCCACCGTGCAGCCCACCAGATTTGCAACATTTTAAAAAAATACTCCCAAATGAAACTTTGAGCTTAACCTTTTAAAATATGTCCTCTATTGTCAGGAAAATGTCACAAGAATGTGTTAAAAACACAAATTTCATTGGAGTGGGTGTTTGTAACAATAGACATAAATGATAAATACTTTTCATAGATGCTATATCGTCCTTTTTCAGATAAAACTGAACTGGTGGAGTACAGCTATTTATCACAATATTGAAAGAAATCCAATTTTTCTTTGGTAAAAAGCTGTTTTTTGCAAGTGTTGCACACAACATTCAGCAGACGCACTGCTTGTTTTGATCATAAAAAGCTGCAACTGCATTTATTGGCCTTCTTGTTCCTTTATTGTATTTATTTTATAGGCTGCACGGTCTGATTCAGCAGGCACCACTGTGGGCCAGAGCTGGCAGAGGTAAAATGTATGTCTCATTAGAATGCGTAATTATACTTAACAACAGAAACAGCCTCATTGTGAAATTATTTCCATGGCAGAAAGACCCATAACAAGTCCACAAGACTATTTGCCCCCCTCCGTACCCAACGGTTTGAAGAACTGCAAGGAATTCACTTCAACAGACAGACAATTTCACTTAAATATTTGATAGGTTTTTCTTCACTTCCTGGTGGGATGTAACATAATGTGATTCACAACTATTTTAGTATTACTTTTGACATTTAAAATAGTCAAATTTTTCTGGATTTGGGGTTCTAAATATGTACAACATGTACTATTCTGGTGACTCAGTGGAAATCTGTACCACACATTTTATCCATTTTTGTTTTAGTTCATGTCATACTGTGTATTAGACAATGAGTGGCATTTAATGAAATTTGCCCTGGCTCCTGATCTCTTGATTCTTTATCCTTCTGTCTGCAAAAACACTCTACAGTCCCTCCGCCCACAGAATTGAATCAGTATTGAGAGCTGATAGAATTACTGGAAACCATTGATCAGTGAGTGGCCTGAACAATGGCCACGTCTCCCCCGGGCTGCCAGCACTTCTTTGGTCTGCTTTTGTTTCCACAGATTTGAAAGACAATCTGGAATGAAACTCCAATTGCAGTTTCATGAAACATTATACCTTTAATTATGTGGAGCATTTATAATCATGAATCAAGTTAAACCTTTTACAAATGAGCTTTAGCTCCAGTGTTTATATTCTTTCGACTACAGTAACTCTTCAACCTTTATCTTAATTAAAGTAATTCCAACAAATCCTGTAGTGAAGTAAAGCAGTCTTGCACTGAGATTCCACACCGTTTAGTGAAGTGCTTACGCCATTGACAAAAATCGGGTGGTTCTATCGCTGAGAAAAGCGCTGTTTACTTTAGTTACTTGTTAGATTAGGCAATATGAAAGGCTGATTTTCTCCCCATCAGAATTAGCTGATTTACATTGATCATGTAAACCAGGGGTGCTCGCTACATTGCAAAAGATGTGTGGGTAGATTGCGAGCCATCAAAGCTATATTAAAAATAAATAAATATATTTAAAAACATCCTAGTCTTCTTCACCGTGAAGTACATCTCTTCGTATGCATCTCTTGAAAAGCAAAAAGACCAATAAAACATCTAACATAAAACATCTTGTGTTTATATGTTTTGGAGAGCTTTCGGTTGTTTAAGCACACAAAAAAATAATTTCTTCTTATACAGTCTTCCACCCTTATTCGCGGGGGTTAGGGACCAGAGACCTCCGCCAATACGCGAGTATGGAGTGCCGCAGTCTCCGTCCCACCACCATGACCAATCCATACTCATCAAAAACACTTCTGGTCATGCTTTGTAAAGATTTGTTAAAGAACACAAGAGTATTGCTCAACATGAACACTTCTTTTTTTCTTTGACTGCAAACTTTACATGAGGACTGCCAATCTCTGTGCCTTAAAAAGCACTTCCTTCCTCCTTCATATATATATAAAATAATATGTATTAGATTTTTTTTTTGTTTGTTGTCTCAAAAGTAGCCTACATCCATAAATTGTCAGAACGCCCCTTGTGTAAATGTTTGAAGAGTTGGGGTATGTCAAAGACTGTTTCAGGTTTTACTTTCAAAATCTTCAAACTTAAAGGGTTAAGGATGAAGGATACCCTGTTTGTTTATTATTTTATTTTGCATTTATGACAGTAAAGAAAGCTTCATAAGGTGTAGTTGTGTTCTACATTATGTTTCGCACATGGGGCAGGACAGAATGTTATAAACAAAACGTTTCTTTAAAATTTTGACAAATTGTAAATTTATTTTATTTCTAATAGAGGAGCCAGTTGTGATGCAAAACACCAAGTTTGGCTTGGATGTTCTTCAGGATCCCTTATTATCAGAATAGCACATTAGCCAAGATTCCAAGATTTTATACTTCATATAATACATATATGAAATTCACATGTAATAGTATTCTGTAGGTAAGTACTGTGTTTTGTGCAAGAACATCCCATTTTGTTGAGACTGGAGCAAATAGACATTTTTGTAAAATTGAGTTTATGGCTGCCATCTTGACAAATGGCTAACATTTTAGATTTCATTCATAGCTACCATGCTTTTCTGAAAAAAGGGATCCTAAAGTACATCGATGCCAAATTTGGTGCTTGTACCACAAAATGTACACTTTGTCCAAAGTATCAACTCAACCGGCTCCGCTGTAATAGATGAACAAATCTAACCCTATCAATTTACAAAAGATGAAAATACATCACATTACAAATGGTTTATTGTGACTTGTGCTGATTGCTTTCATTTCAGTGAGTGTAACATCAACAACTATTAAAAAAAAAACATGATTTTTGTATTCGGAAATCTCATCCATCATCAATAGCATTCCTAACAAATGTCCAGTTCATTTCAAAACCACCTAGGATATAAACGGAAAAGACATTACTGTAAATCCTTTAAATGTTTTATTGGAAGAGCAGTTACAGTCTGTTTGCAGCCAAGAGGACAATAACAGTTTCTGATCATTTGTTGCATGACTGTACGCGTGAAAACAAGAGTGAAGTTCAAGTGAAAGCTATTTCTGTTGCTGCTCTGTGCCTTGTAGTTCAGCTGAAACAGACTGCACAAAGAAGAAAAGACTGTAGTTGAGTCATGGCTTCAGTGTTTACAGCTTTTTAGTTCAGCTCTGCTTATTGTACCTATAAAGTCACTTTATAACCTGTATAAAAGGAACACACACAGGCACAGCTCTTTGGAAGTCTGCTTCCAAACTCAACGTTTATTGATGATAATTGTGTTGTAAAATCTCTCCAACTGATCGTAGACATTCAGGTTCTTGGCTTCGGTAACAATAGAAAACATGTTGGTGCTTTGTCTGGCGGATACCTGCTGTTCTTCTCTTTGGCCTAACATTTGTGCTGTGTTTAATTGAGGACCTTTTTTTTATTCTCTCTTCGTCCTGCCACCCAGTTATTTAGACTGCGTTTAGTGCAACTGGAGGAGTTGGAATTGACAACACAGAATCACTAGTTTAGCATTTATCCCTCCAGTGAGACATGAGTTGATGGATTTGTCCAACCGCAAATTAGGACCAGCTCCTTACAAAAGGGGCGTGGCCACATCATTTTAGGAGTGGCCATGACCCAGGTAAGTTTCTGTCTATAAGTGATGGCTGCTCCAATTTCTTGTCTTTGTCATCATCCATCTCCTTCACATGTTTGTGACCTTGACAATACGTATGACTTTCATTTCTGCCACACTAGCTCATTTAGATTAGATTAGATTAGATTAGATTCAACTTTATTGTCATTACACATGTAGATGTACAAGGCAACGGAATGCAGTTTAGCCTCTAACCAGAAGTGCAATAGGCAGTAAGAGCATGTGCCATAAATATTATGATAAATAAGTATGGTACAGGTTGATATACAGATCAGAACCTATATACACGTTAGACCATATATACAGGTTAATGAGCATGATATACATGATGATTGAGATAGGTACTATGAACATATACAGATGGATGTTCGTTAAAAGGGAGAAGACTATAAAAAGGAACTAGCATAACATACTTTACAATAGGGAAGATGGCAGATGATATAAAACGGATGACATGGGCAACTTACAGTACAAAAAAAATAAATAATATCAGTGGCTATTTAAGTTACAAGACTGTTACAAGGCTGCAATGTTGGGTACATAGTACTGTGCAAACAGGTTGTAGCATATGCAGAGTAGACCAAAAGTGCAGTGGTGGTGGTGTAAAGTCTTGGGTCGGTGATTGGATGACTGTGAATTGGTGTGTGGGGGTCAGCAGGGGTCACCGAGGTCAGAGTTCAGTAAGGTGGCATTACTGAACATTCAGGCGGCATCCAAGAGGTCACTTGACATCACTGGCCGAGAGATTAATACACCTAACCCTCACCCAAAATTACTTAGAACAACAGTATGTTTAAATTGGGAACAAAGTATCTGTGGTGCATTCACAACAAATGCAATTTGTTCAGCAGGGGCCACAAGTTTCGATGTGAAGTCAATGTGTAGGTGTGATCTGAAGTCTTGCCATATGATTTGGAGATCGGTCGCACCGCGTCAACTTTGCCGCACCACATCGACCAATCAGGGACTCAGCTTTGAGCACGTAACATTTGCAGTGACTCAATCAAATGGTAAAAAAATACAACCAATATGGCCGCTCAATGCGATGACTTTCGTCCTGAACTTCCATCCTTTTTTTAACTCACTGGGGCTGCGGATTTGCCACAAACTGTCCTGGTTACTATTGGGCAAAGGTGGAATACACCCAGGACAGGTCACCAGCCTGTCACAGAGCCCATGGAGTTGGAGCGATCACACCCGCTATGCTAGCCAGCCGCCCAGTGGACAGGGTAGCGAGCTCCGCTGCCCTGGGTCCCTAAGAGCTAGCAAGGTCTCTCTTGCTATAAGCTGCCCCACCAGCTGTTGACTGCCCATTAGCCAGAGAGAGACACATGAATCACATCCTGTGTGGAATTCACCATTAGGGTCTCCAGTTAAAATAAAGTTTTTTTTTCAAGCAACAAATAAGGGGACTACCAGTTCAGGTCAAAGGATGTCTAATTATGGCCATTGATGTCTGCAGCCAAGTCCTCTTGCTAAGTTTCAGGAACTAACATTTTGTCTATATTCCAGGTAACTCCATGGAACTTCCACCCATGCGCCGCCACATCGCCTTCCCTGTCACGTCATAAATAGTTCTGATAAATCTGCCTGCAGCAAAGCGTCTTGGTTCTGCCTTTTCTTTGCTGGGTTTATTCTGTAGCGCAGGACCAGTCAGTTATTGACAACAACCTTCAAAAATGCCTCTGTACATAATGTAAAATGTACATAAATAAACATTTTACTTTACCCAAATCTCATTATGACATCTATGTGCAAAAATGTGGTTTTAGTCCAAACCACACATTTTTCCAATAATACACACAGACATACACAAAGGTTACTTTTGTTACACCAGCTCTTTCAAGAAAAGTTATCTGCTTTGGATCTTTCAAAGATAAATGAGATCCTCCAGGCTGTTTTGGGGGAAATGTTAAATATAGAAAAAACTGCAGCGCAAAGCAAAAACAAAGCTTTAATTAATGACGCCATTGTACAGATGAACAATATCAGCACAACTGGCTGCTTAGACTAATGTGAACACCTGTGTAGCATAATTTCCTCTCAGCAGCAGCATGGGTGTGCCCTAAAGCCTCGCTGTTATCTTGGCTGTTTCCACTTTATGCCTTAGTCACATGCACCGTGCTGCAGGTTTTTGGGTTGTCCAGGCCCGTGGAGGGTTGTAGGTAGGAATTTTAAAAAGAGCACAGGTGTGTCTTGTGCAGCCTTGAGTTCTTGTGCGTCCACTTCAAGGGACATCAAGAAAATGGAATGTACGATTGTCATGCATGTAGTAAGTGCATCGAGAAGTATTTGTGGGAATAATGGAAGTTGCACACATTTATACGGGAGATGCTGTTGTAAGGTGCCCTTACAGTGCACTCTAACCATTAGTGAGGTGTGAATACTGGCCCCTTACTTACCATGCGCAAATACTTCCCTTACTTGCTAAAGTCCCTTTATGACAATTTTTTTTATTATTTAAAAAAAAGTTCCCCAGTAGTGTTTTATTTATGATTATAATTTTTTAACCAAAATTCCACAACCTAAATGTCTTAAAAAGACATTTTTCATGTGGATCTGAAGCCTCTGTTTCCAAAACCTCCTCTGAGGGGGCGTGGCTTTTGGAGCTGAGCTGAGTAGCCCCGCCCCTGATCCCCTCCCATCTGATTATGATAGCTCTGTGTCTCTCTAGCATAAATCTTCACCTCTGCTACATAAAAACATCCATCAATCTGGGTAATGTCCAGCCGTATGGTTCTGATCCGGATGTCAGCTGGACGAGGAAGTGAAGATCTTCATGGACAGAACTTCCTCCAAAATCCTGATTCTTTCTCCTTCCAGTTCACCAAAGACTCTTTTAGCTAATTCTCCAATGTTTATTGACTGTGATCAATACATTCAATCATTGGTTTCTCAGAGTTCTTGATAAAATAATCAAAGCTAACATCAAAATGCTCTTTCATTGATCTACAATCCTTTCCAACTGCGGTCAAATGAGCCGCCGTTCACATTTCCGTGGTCACATCAAGAAGCTCCGTGGAGTCTGGTGGAGATTTTCCAGCGTTCTCAGTCCTGCTACCGTAAGTATTGGATGAAACTCACACCAAAAATCCAGTGATGCTGATTTGACCACAGAAATGTGAACGGCGGCTCATTTGACTGCAGTCAATGTGAAGATACCATCTTCTCTTCTCCAGAACCTGAACTAGACACTAGGAACAGATGAGGGTTTAGTGCATGTGCAGCAGAGCTGTTGATGGAAAGAAGATCATTCATTCAAACAGAGTCTGTCCAAGACACTTTGATTGACAGCGATTTAAAAGGAGAAATACTCAAAAATGCAAAAACAAAATGATTTCTTATCGCATTTGTTCTCTTTCACAATAAAATGCCACATGTACATGTTAAAAACTCAAAAACAGGATTTTTATCTAAGGGGGAACTTTAAGTATTTGCTAACATCTGTTGCCTGCAGCATGCCCATAGATGAAAATCTGCATGGACATTGTTTCTCTACGTGCTCACTTAGTGGTCTGCGATCTCAAAATGTTGTGCCCCATACAGATTTGCCCCTTCTTTGCCTGCAGACAGCCTGTATCCACCTGTAGGGACCCTTGTAACCAAAGCATTACACCTCCATAATGAGCTGAACATGCTAAGTAAGATAAATAAATTTAACAGGATATGACGTGACAACATTTGATACTTTTTGACCTCGAGTCGTTGTGACTAGAAAACAAAATGTTGAAACTACAGTTGTCAGGAAGGGTAATCATCAGCGCTACACTGTTTCATCCCTCAAAGCAGTTTTTCCTTGTCTCTGATGTCATTCTGGCTTTGGCCTTCCTTCTCCTCTTCTTACACCCTAATTCTGTTTTGTAGAACCTGTCATTAGCCAGGCAGGGGACAGTTAAAGCCAACCAAAGATTCAAGATGATATTTCCCAGACTTTATGTGTGTTGAAAGCAGTGCAACTAGAACAGATTTCACCTTCAGGAAAACTGAGCATCAGCAAAGAGAGGACACCGGCAGAGGAATTGGGCCCAGATGCACAGCATGATGAATGAGTTAGACTATAATTTAAGACAGAACTCAAAGTTTTAAAGCAAGATAACTGTTTTTGATATGTGCGGTAAAACTTCCTCTGCAGTAAAACTTGACGCAATCTGTGGAAAAGATCTTGCTTGTCCGGCTCCTCCTGGTGCTTGAAACCATCATGCCAGAGTGATTATGACAGTAAGAACTAGAAGGAATCTTTGAACTATGTCTATCACTGTCACTTCTACAGTTACCATGGTTACTCGCCTGAGCTTGCCTGACAGCCTATCCTCAAAAGACTGACCTAAGAAGCACAACAGAGAGGGGAGTGAAGGCTGGAATTCAACCTGTGCCACAGGAAGGCCCCTTAAGGCATGTACAAACCAGCAAGCGAGTCTCAGCTTGCCACCATAATGTTGGTACTCAGGAAGAGCTCTGTAAACTGCTTAACCCTTTACCACAAGAGCTTTAGCGCCGGCATTGACACTCTTTACACTCTTGGAACTTTGTTGACGCAATTCCAGCAGATTCTGAGACAGAGAAAAGCAACCTTGGCCTGATTTAGAACACTTTACAGTAGCTAAGTGATTACACAATCAATGTAAATCGGCTGATTCTATCCCACTGAAAACCAGCTTTGAGTATAGGTGCAAATTTGATGTAAAAAGTAACTTCTCTCCGTCAGAATCAGCTAATTCAATTACTTCAATTACTATTCCATTGACTGAAATAGCGCAAATTGAATGTGCAAGTATAGATTTGCTTAATTAAAAAACTCACATTTATCAAAAACAAAGTGTTTGCACTTGGAGGGGGTGCTTTTTGAGGCATATCAAAATAGACATTTTGAAAAACTGCAATGGAAATATTTTTTTTCTAATTAAATTAGTCATGTAACTAACAACTGGATACCACGATTACCTGTAAAGTGCCTGAGAAGCTGCACAGCGAGCTCCACAAGAGGTCCCATGGCATCACAGCTCATCTAATGTTGAGCTTGACATGTGGAATTGTTGGATCCGCACTTCCTCTGTAAAATCATCAACCACGATTTCCCAAAATGTCGTCATCCTTAACTGCTGCTACATAGCTTGCCACGCTATGGCCTGAATAAGACGCTGACGTCTCTGATAGATGATGATGACTGTATCTTCTGTAAATCAAAGTATTGTTTACATCTGTGGCCATGTTTTTCAATTACATATCGCGTTAGTTTGTTTGTGTTTATTCACTAAATTAAGATTTAATGGAAACAGGGCAATTGTGAAACTGAGTTTTTTGACATTTCAAGAATATCAATAAAGTTTTGTGCATTTGTGTTATGGAAGAGCAAGCTACAGATTGTGTAAAACTGGGTTTCTAAACTTTTTACAAAGAGGGACAAATTTAGTGAGGTGAATATTTGTGAAAGCCAACCATTCAGTATTGTTTCAACAACATTTAACATTGTTTCATAGAAATTTCATTGTAATGAAAAACTATTCATTTTCCATAACATAAAAGAACAAATAACTATGTTAAGGTGGATTTTTATCTCCACTTTTAACACAGACAGAATCCAGAAATCATTTTAAGAACCATAGAATTTATACTGTTGGGTCCAGGATTTTTGGAGACCCCAGATCGTCCAGATTGTCAAAATGGGACGCATCGCATAATCTACCCTCAACTGAAGTACAGCACTCTGTCCTCTGCCTTTTCTAACTGTTCACCCATGACTGTGCCCCCCACCCGCCCCTCCAACACTATTGTTAGATCTGCTGACAACACCACCATTGTAGTAGTGATATCAAATAACATGAGTCAGGTTAAAAGAGGAGAGATTCAGCATCTTGTGTAGAGGTGCGCTGGACTTAATCATTTCTAAAAGTCTAAAACCAAGCTTTTTTTTTAACATTACTTGGTCTTAATCTTTGTCAACTGGGAGTACAGATGCAGTGGGTGAATAGTTTAATTTCTGCTTATCTCACCTGAAATACACATATTCTATCAAGAAAGGAAGGCCCAACAAAGACCAGCAACTCCATCAACAGGAGAATCCAGCATTTTTCTGATGATGGAGGGCATATAGAAAGAAAACAAAGCTCAAAAATGTATTTCTGAGTATTTATTTATGCAAATCATTCTGAATCAGGAACAATGTTGTTTAAAAAAGTGTATTAGTGACGTAGAAAATATGCTGGGTGGGTACAAGCTCCGCCCCATTCTAATGAATCCACTAGTAGATGTCTAGACTCAAACTCAGTTCAGTAAACTGCACGACTCCAATATTCATTCTAAAAGCAAAACAATGGAACAATTAACAAGTCTTCTGTAATTTATTACATTTTAAATTTGTAGTTTTTATCGAATTACATTTTTGAATTAATGCAGTGGGAGTTTTTTTTTTAAGTTTTTTCAGTGTTGCTTGCGATTTTTGTTGCACCGCTAGTGTTAGTTCGGAGGTGTAGGGGGCTGTAAGCTAGTGGGAGATCATGTAAACAGGGAGCTCTCAGCAACATGAAGGGAAAGCAGGTGGCAGAGTTGCTCTGCATCAACAGTCCTACCCACAATGCTTTGGTGAATTTCTGACAAACCAATATTCCTAGAGAATGGCATATTTTTATTTTTTATTTTGGCTACAAACTACTAAATCTCAATCAAAAAACCACTGGAAACACTTAAAATTCCCTCAAAACATGATCACTGTAGGACTTTAAGATACAAATCAAATTAAACTTTATTTATAAAGCACATTAATCCAAAGTGCTTTTCACACAAATACAATGCATACTCACTCCTAACTCGCCATATTTGGACGTATATTCGGACCCTCTCTGCGTCACTTTTTGATGTTTTGGGTTTCCCAAACTCGTAGTTTTTTGACATGCTAGCTTTTCCCATTAAATCAGGGGACCCGAACCCTCAGGCTGTGAACCGGTACCGGTCTAAGAGTCATTTGGTACCAGGCCACAGACAGGGAAAAAATAGATGGGGTAATCAAGGGCCCCAACCCTCAGGATCCAAACTGGTGCCCTAACTCAGTGCTGGTTCCGCATCCATTATCCCGTCCGGTACCATGTCCCAAGATTTAGGGTTTAAATGGGAACTGCCAGAGGGTCAAAAAATGACGAGATGGGAGCACCCAAAACTCAAAAAGAGACGTGAAGGAGGTCCGAATCATATGTCCATATATGATGAATGAGAATGTGTAGACTAAAAAGAATAAAAGATTAAATCATTAAAAACACAGAATACCCTCAACCCTCTCGATCCCACAAACCCAACGTGATTAAACATTAGATGACAAATGAATAAAAGTCAAAACAGAAGCAGAAATAGAAGACTGGCTTGATGCTGATGTTCTGAAATTATATTTAGGAATCTGTTCATGCAAGCGACCATCCCACTCATGATCACAGAGAACGTCACCTGATCAAAGCAAGCAGCTAGACCCAGGAAATCCCACTGCAACCACTTTCCAGGAGAAGGTTAGTCACTGTGTGGAGAATCCCCTGAGGGAGGCACTGGAGTTCAAACGGGATGTAAACAGAGTAAAATATATAAAAAAAAAAATTAAAAAAAAATCAAGTATAATGAATACATTAACCTTAATGGACAGGTGATTAAATCCATGAGTTTTCCTTTTGAGGTTTTAGCAAAGTCAAATGGTGGCTCCTCTTTGCTTTTTTACTTACAGTGGTACAGTATAAGTCAGAGCTGCAAGAGATTAATCATAAAACAGATCTGTAGTGCAGCTATAATTATGGGGCATTAACTTCCTCTCTGCTCTTTTCTGCCACAGAGTCTGTTCCCCTGAATTTCCAGCTGGATCTGACCACATTTCCAATACAAATGACATGTTGGTTGGTTAATGGTGACTGATGGTAGCCGAGAGCGATTCTTCACAGGACCTGGAGGAGCTGCTGGCTCTCATGTGCGTTGAACATCAGAGTTCACATGTTCCAGTCATGTGTTATGCCAAGTTCCAACCACATTAAATCTCAGTGTTTCTACATTCTGCAACGTTCTTTCCCTCGAGGTAAATGCAACACTGGAAACTCATGTGGTGTGGTCTGAGCGCTGGGCCCTCAGGTACAGCCA
Organism: Oryzias melastigma; assembly: GCF_002922805.2. Classification (NCBI taxonomy): domain Eukaryota; kingdom Metazoa; phylum Chordata; class Actinopteri; order Beloniformes; family Adrianichthyidae; genus Oryzias; species Oryzias melastigma. The sequence continues at coordinate 1,650,034 of NC_050514.1, forward strand.
GGTAAAAGAAAGTAAAGAAAGACTCTTTTTCAGCGATTGTTCCAAGTCATTTGGATTAAAAACAGTCTGGAAACCAACATCTGTTTTAGGTTAGATATCTCTTAAAAAGATATATTAGTTTTGTCAGAGAGACATGGGACATTACTTAAAGATCCATTCTGAACAACACTGTGTTTTTAGTGTTTTTAACATTTCTGAAAAATATACAACAAGAACATGTTCTTGTTGTATATTTTTCTAATGATGGAGGACATACATTAAGAAAATGAAGTTCAAAGTTCAATTTCTGGTTATTTCTTCATTCAAATTGTGGTGAATAAGAGCAGAAAAAGCTTTTCTGTTAAAGCTACAATCAATGGGTGAAAAGCTCCCTGCTTGGCCACATTCTGATACATCCAGTTGTAGATAAATAGATGGATGAACGTCTTTGTTTTTCTCGTCTGAGCTGGGATTTGGCTCAAAACTGTACAGCTGGATAGCTCTGATATTGTTCATCATTTGTGTTGCACTGCTGTAGTTAGATAGGAGCCAGGGAGGTGAAAACTAGCAGGAGAACGTGTAAAAAGATTGGTGATGGGAAGGGGGGGTGGGGTTGTTATGCACCAACCACAACTCAGAGGCAAATTTCTAGTAAACTCTAGAAACTGTGTCAAGTAAAGTGATATCAATGCTGACGTCACGAGAGGTCAAATAAGGCATCAGTTCAGAGAGAAGGTTCACATCTTAACGCTTGTTTTTGTCCAGAAGACGATGCAAAAGTATGTTTTAAAGAAGCCTGTGCAGTGATGCAAAACATTTGGATAATGTGACCCGACCTTCTTTTATAATCTACACCCAGCAGCCAATCAGAATTGAGTATTCCACCGGACCACAGTATAAACATTATTTATCTGTTTTTTGGTTGGAAAACCACTGTTGTTTTGCCCTTTTTTTAATTAAGTCTTTTTTCAGATTTTCTTGAAGCCATAGGTTTTCCAATCTTGTGTAAAAAAGTGTACATTTTCAGAATGTTCTGAATCTGAAAGATTCAGTGTTCTGCAGAGACAACACATTTTCTGAACTGTGCATATGTAACGCGTCATTTCATTTGTGTGAACAGGCTCAGACTTCGTGTAGAACAGCCTATACTAAATCTTGATCAGATCTTGAACGTGGTCCACAGCTGCTGCTGTGTAGAGACCAGAGGCGCAGGAGTGAGAAATGACTGGCAGAAAACAACGACAAGAGTGGTGAAGGTGTGTAACCGCAAGAGGAAACCCACTCTGTTTACCCAAGTTATATTCGCACACACGCGCGCACGCGGGCATACACACGCGATCCCGCACACACTCGCTGATATTTTTCATATGCATCACATAGGTTCATACAGG
>NC_050514.1:1651417-1654227 GCF_002922805.2 Oryzias melastigma
ATTGACTTTGGCATGAAAGTAGCCAGAAGTTCCCATCATCCAGTACTTGCTGTGATCAGTCCCACTCCTCATTCACCACAAGCATGTAACATGCCCTGTACCTGTGATGGGTGCCCATTCTGGACTGAAGAGCTCATAAACCTCTAGAAATGTCATAACGTAGAGGCAAACGCTTACAGAACACACACCTACAGACGCTTTGGCCTCATTTTTTAAGTATAATGACCCTTCTAATGATCTACCACTGATATCAATCTACTTTTTTGGTTGCTTAGAATAAGTGCAGCGGCTAAGACTCACAAAACCAAAAAAGTTCTCATTTAAATTCTAAGTTCAAATCTGGATTTTTAACCCTGATTCTAGAGAGAAAAAAAATCTAGAAACAGGCTAAAACCAGGTTTTTGGTTCTGCATGAAGACCTCTGGACGGCACCTCAACCAGTGTTGACAGTTTAACTGCAGAATGATTTTTTGTGTTTCTGGATATTCTTTCATGTTATTTAACCCTTTAAAACCAGAAATGTCATCTGCGACACAGATAAGGCACGTTCTTTCTATGACGTAACGTAGCTTTTCGACCATTAGTCCAGTAGTCTCAAACCTCTGGACTGGTACCAGTTCATGGGACAGTTGGTACTGGGCTGCATAGAAAAGTAAACACAACTCCACTTTTTTTTGTTTGTTTTATTTATAATCTGATTCTGAATTAAGTTTTATTTTGAAAAACTGCTGAATTCTCCCCACCACATCCGACTGACTTATTCTTGATGCATGTCAAGTTGCTCAGTTGTGTCAAAAACACATGTACTTTTTTTTAAGTGGCTTCACCATCTGCTATATTGAAACCCTCAAGCTAGCAAAATTAACAAAAAATAAATATATTTGGAAAGTTTCAGTGAGAAAACAGAAGAGCCTTCAACTTCAAAGAAAATAAAAAGCTGCATTTAACAAACAAAAAACAGACGTTTTTACTCCAAATATGGATTTATTGCAACAGTTGTTCCCACATAGACCATATTAAAATGCACAATATTCAGCAACCAGCTGTCTGATGTTACGAGGCTGCTGCTAGTAAAGTTGCTCAAATGGTGGATTCAAGTTTATGATTATGTTGAGAAAATACCAATTTTGGTGACTGTCTTTTTTTTCCAGTTTGTTTGTTTGCTTTTTTTTATCCGTAGGACCTTAAAAGTTGGACGAAGCAGAAGTGAAATGATTCTTGACTCTTTCTTTAGCTTCAGCTTTCGTAGTTTTGGGTTCAGAAAAATCTATGTCACATTTTGATGGCTCCTTCACCAAATCTAGGGCACAAATGCAGTTGAAAGCAGCTGCAGATATTTTACAGTAGATGAAGATAAACGTTACCATCAGAAAACTGGAAGTAAAAAAAAAAGAAAGAAAAAGAGGTCCACTTCAGCCTTGTACAGGTCGTTCTGTGAACATTTTGTCAGATATTAAACCAATCCGGTGCCTTAAACGCTTAAGGACTACTGGTCCTGCACATGAATCAGCTGATTCTGACACAAATAATAACATTGTTACATATTTGCTTTGAACCACACAAAAACCACACACTATGTTGCATATGATTGCAGGGCTACTTTTCTCTACATCAGAATATGTTGAAATTATGTTAACTTTGTAAATAGTTGAAGAGTTCACATCAGACGAGCAGCGCCACGGCCCTCCGCGGCCAGCTCGCTGTGCAGTGATCGTTTCAGCGTCTGGTCCACTTCAATCCTGGCAGGAAGTTACCCCAAGATCCGGTCAACTTTCAAAAAAATTTTCACAATAAAATACAGCGATTGATAATTGCGATCAAATATTTGTATGTAAACAGTCTGTAGAGATGAAAATACAGACACAAAAAACAAATAGAGACACACATAGAGACACACACACACAGACACACAGGTCAACGTAGCGGGCCCACTATGAAAAGGGTGAATGGATGGTTTTGGGTGTCTAAAATTCATATCAACGAAAGAGAAGCAGAGAGGCTAGTGTGAACTGGACATGACCAGAAAGGATTCAATAAAAGGTTCTTGACAGGCAGCTAAAACCTGAGAAATACATTTCCATCATCTCAGGATGTCTAAAATGTTTTCCTTCACATTTGAATTGACCTTCTGTTCATTTACGTAATATCTTGTTGACATTTTGCCCTCAGATTGGCACCACAGGAAATCTCATTGTGCGCTCAGAATCAGTGGATTTCATTCCCTGAATGGATAAATGGGGTTATTTTTAGAGGCAAAGAACCATGTTCTTGTAGTTTTGCTTAAAACATTTTTTATGTATTGATGTGACAACTGTAAAAAAAAACATAATTTGTTGTTTTTTCTTTATTTTTAGATGGACACTTATGTGCAGAGTGAAATGAAAATTGCCTCTCTACACTTGCTTTACCCTTCATTTCATTTCCTCTCGTCATCTGCGTAACACAAAGGTATATATTCACTGCAATCGCTATGGTGATCTTTACAAACTCCGACAGAAAAAGTCTCTTCAGCTGCAGAGTGTTGTTGCAGAATTGTTGGCAGGAGTTGCTTCAAACTGCTGCTGAAAAACAAAAGCTTCTTTTTCTCAGGGTGATTGAGCTATTACGAATGTGTGCCGAAAAACTGAGGCGGGCTAGCAGTACATGCTTTAAAATTACATTCTGTTTTGTGGAGACAGTTTACAAGTTTGAATCTCCGCAGTCAGAGCATAAATCTTGCTGGTTGTGGGATTTGGAATTAACTCAAAGCCACATCTCAGGATATTTTGGATTTTAAAACTGTTCTCTTCTTATTCTAATGATTTTAGCTC
>NC_050514.1:1654511-1660524 GCF_002922805.2 Oryzias melastigma
CTTGCTGTTTGTGGGATTTGGAATTAACTCCAAGCCACATCTAAGGATATTTTGGATTTTAAAAGTGTTCTCTTCTTATTCTAATGATTTTAGCTCAAATTGAGGCCTGTGTCGTTTTCAAGGACATAGTTTCTGCAGAGTGGCTGGAGTTCAATAGAAATTGCCTCTGAGTGGTGGGTGGGACAAAATCTGCCCCCTGCTTCCCCTTGTCATTGCTGAGAGCTCTCTGTTATCTTTACTGCTGGCTTACAGCCCTCACACCCCCAGGTCAGCCAAATTGGAGCAATCCAGCCGCTCGGTATTTTCTACATAACAAACAAGCTCTTTTTCAAAAAGCTTTTTTTTTTTTGTCCGATTCACAACAATTTGGATAAACAAAAATACAATTTTAAGCTTAATTTTCCTTGTATGTTTCCTCCATATTCAGAATTGTCTAATAAAAACAATGTGTCTAAATAAACAGAAACATTGACTGACTTTTCAGCTATTTAAAACATATTGCTGACCTGTAGTTTTATTAATTAAACCCAAAAGAAGAGAACGCAAGAAGATGGTGGATAGCAGCTGCAAAGGAACTAAAACTATTCCATACATCTAACAAAATAGAGAACAAATCAAACAAGGTAATTACTCCGTTCAAAGAACTGCACGATAGTCTGAGCCTGCTCTTCAACATGTCAGAGCTTCGGTGAAAACTCTCTACTTTGGCTACAGCTGATAACCTCAACCTTAAATACGCCTGCATAAATCAATGCACTGGGAGCAACGTTTCTACTCTTTGATTGGACAGATGTAAACCAGCACAGCTCCAATTTCAATTTGGTGTAATGTTATTTATGTGACTGAATATGTTCCAGATAACTACACACATGTGAAAATAAATGCAAAGGCATCAATTTCTGACTTTGATGGCATTTTTAATCTTTAATCTTTTTTTTTTTTTTGCATGTGTGATAAAGTGGGTCAAACAGAAAGAAAAGATCATTTTCTGTGTTTTCTCTTCCAAGTGGGCTGTTTCACTCTGTCTTTTCCCAGATGAGAAGGTTTAAAAGATGAAGAGTGTGCAGAGCTTCTCCAGCTGTTTTTTTTTAACTTAAAAAAACATTTTATCTTAGGGATAGTATTTTTCTTACACAACACAAAAAACACCTTTTGGACTTTAACATGTAGAATATGATGATTTTTTTTTCAAATTTCTGATTGTTGGTGTTATATTTTATTACTTGCCTGACATGTGTTTCCTGATTCTAATTTACTAAAAAAGAAATATTAAAAAATAAGCAATAAAATAAAGGATTGCATCACAATCTCTCCTCAAAGACAAATTCTGAAGGCCTGCATCCACTTTAAAACGAGATTAGAATGGGTTGCGAAAGCAATTATGTCATTTTTGGGCCACACACACTAAAAGTGTGCGTTCCTGAATCTCTGCATACTGTCTGTAGATGTGTCTGGGGCTGTGTAAGAATTCAGACTTTAGCAGGACAGTACGGATACAAATTATGAACTACAAATATGAGTGTGTTTAGATTGATTTAGATATTCTTACAATATGGGAAAAAAAGAAAGGTCATAAATTCTGTACTAGGTTGAAGATTTTGTGATAAGGCTTGCAGCTGCTCTGTATAGGTTTCGAGAGCATTTGCAGGAGGAAGAAATGTTGAGGTCAGTCTGCCCAATGAGCCTAGCAAGTTCCTAAAGGTCTCAGGAAGTTTGGGAGACAAAACAGAAATTTTGTCTTCTTAGGACAGCGTTTAGGAAAGATGAAGAAATAAATTGTTCAAGAAATGCAAACAGGTTGCAAATGGATACATATTTACTCAAGTCACATCTCATCTGGATGCCAATGGTTTATGAAAATTTCAAATGCCAAGCAGCCTCACATTGTAAGGTGGGTTGCAAAAGTCGCTCCTCTTTATGTCTCCTCTGTCAAATGAGGGTTATCCAGGCCGCCCCTCTTCATATCTCATGTGTCAGAGGAGGGTCTCCCAGATTGCTCCTCTTTGTGTCTCCTCTGTCAATAAGGGTTATCCAGGATGCCCCTCTTCATGTCTCCTCTGTTAAATGAGGGTTATCCAGGCCGCCCCTCTTCATGTGTCAGAGGAGGGTCTCCCTGATTGCTCGTCTTTATGTCTTGTGTCAGAAGAGGGTCACCCAGGCCGTTCCTCTTCATGTCTCCTCTGCCAAATGAGGGTTACTCAGGCCACTCCTCTTATCTCTGTTAAATGAAGGTCACCCGGGCTGCTCCTCTTCCTGTCTCATGTGTCAGAGGAGGATCTCCCAGACTTCTCCTCTTTGTGTCTCCTCTGTCAAATGAGGGTTATCCAGGCTGCCCCTCTTCATGTCTCCTCTGTCAAATGAGGGTCACCCAGGCCGCTCCTCTTCATATGTGATGTGTCAGAGGAGGGTCTCCCATGATTGCTTCTCTTCCTGCCTTCGTTGTCACAGGAAGATCACCCAGGCCACTCCTCTTCGTGTCTCATGTGTCAGAGGAGGGTCTCCCAGACCACTCCTCTTCTTGTCTTTGTTGTCAGAGAAAGATCACTCAGGCCACTCCTCTTCATGTCTCATGTGTCAGAGGAGGCTCTCCCAGACCACTCCTCTTCTTGTCTTTGTTGTCAGAGAAAGATCACTCAGGCCACTCCTCTTCAGTGTCTCCTGTGTCAGAGAAAGGTTGCTCTGATGACTGTGCTTATTAGCCTGCTTTCCTTGCTTGCTTTAGCTATGTTTTTTATGGATTTTAGTTCTATTCTACCTTGTGTTTTTTCCTTTTATCAGTCACATCAGGTTCACTTTATTTTACAGTTTTAATCCATTGGTTAATTTTCATGCTAGGGTTATTAAGGAGTTTCATTTTTTAGCTAAAATTGGTCAGGTTACCAAATAGATTACCTTTTTTTTATCTACCTTTGTCTCAATGTTTTGTCGTGTTTGAGTCAAGTTATGCTAAGTCAGAACCCGACAATGAGCCTGGAATCCTGCAATTTGGGCCCTTTATATTTTCATCACAGAAATCATCTTCTCCTGTGAGAATCAAACATGCAGATTCTTTGTCTTTGTCTGCCAAATATGAGGCACAAATGCCTTCTAGTGAGGAAAGCTGTTTTCAGCATCACTGCTGCTCAGAAACGTTGTCTCAATTTGATTCAGGGGGTTTGAGAAACAGTTTAAAGTTCAATGTAATTTTAATGGATTTTTATTCTATTAATGTCATCATTTTGTTTTTATTTCTCATTTGTCCATTGACTCATTTTACAAATCCAGGTTCCTAAAAGCATCCCATGGTTGATATAAAACACACAGTCAGATCACCGTTTCCTCTGAATCCTTGTCCTTGCTCTCTCTTTTCCAAGTCATTGTCCCTGACTCAAGGCTAATTCATGCACAGCGTCATGGTGTCAACCAGGGTCATGGAGCGCTGAGCTGTGACAGCCTACCAGTGTGAAAAGGACAAAAAGCTAATATAGGGGTGTACACATCAAAGCACTGATGAATATGGATCACTTTTTGGCTGTCAAGGATGATGTCTTGGTCTGCAGAAATGTGTGTACAGAAATCTGAAACATATAAAACAAGTTGTTATTAATGAATTCTTTATTTTGTCTACCCTCCATAATCACCACTTAAACATAGGTTCAAAACTTCTTAGTGTGAGATTCTGCTCTGACACTTAAAACAGCTACAATTATTTTAGTCTGTTTTTTAATTTTTTTTAAAGTAGCGCACACCTTTGAGTAGAAAAAAGAAAAATATTTCCATTTATGAAACCTTCACATTTAAAATAGAATATCTACCTTCCTTTTGAAGCATTTGAAACTGCAGAATTTAGATAAATAAAAACATTTAAATGCACAAACTTGATTTACAAGTTTCAAAATAAAGAAAATTGTATACTTTTTATAGAGTTGTCAAAAACTGTATTTTTTAAATGAGAGAAACAATTAAATTGTCTATAATAAAACCCTCTTGTCTACTTTTGTACTGAGGGAAGACATACAGCAGTATCCACTGTCAGGTGTGTGTTCATCAAAGGGTTGAACTAATTTATTTACAGATGGATGTTAATGTGATATTTATTTAGGGAGTTGAATAGTTTTTAATTGCAAATTTCACATTTAGTCTTCTTTGGTGTGAAGATGTTAATAAAACAGGATATGTCAACAACGCTCCACCCACAAACTTTTAAGTACACCTTTAGTGCATAAACACCAACATATACTATACAATCATACACACATACACTGCACAAAGAAGATTGTGGTCATTGTCCCTCTGTGCCCAACCACATCCTTTGCAGGGGGCAGGAAGTGTGATGGAAGTAGTGGTGTTTTTGGACATTGGTTTTTCCACAGTTATCCCTGGGATCTCTTGCCCTGTCATGAATTAGATCAGATTTGATCATAGTTTCTCTTCTCTTTGAGCTAGTTTTCATCCCCTTTAAGTACAGGGCCACTTAACCTTTCTATCACCGTGGTGACAGGAGCGTGGCCTGTCCTGGCTTATCTTTCTCTTTTCATGCTGCAGTTACTGCAAGGCTGGCTGGCGACCGGTCTACGTTGTGTACGAGCATCTTCGCCATTCTTGGTGCTGGCAGAGGCCGGCTGCTGCTTGCAACAGCTCCTGCGCTCTTGTCGTTATTTTCTATTTTTTCCAACTTTTTATTCTTTCTCTACGTAACTTTTCTGGACTCAGTGCGGGAGATGGGTGGCAGGAGGGTCCTGCAGAGACTGACGTCAATGCTGGACAATGAGACCCATCCCATGCAGGAGACTCTGTCTGCCCTGGAGAACAGCTTCAGTGGCAGGCTGCTCCACCCTCGGTGTGTGAAGGAGAGATTCAGGAGATCTTACCTTCCTGCGGCTGTCAGACTATACAACCGACAATTCTGATCACCATGTGCAATATCAGTAACTCTGTAACAACAATATTTATTACCCTTAATTATTGAACCACTTGACTGTGCAATAGCTGTATATACCTGTACATACCTACCTACACTTAGGGCCTTGAACTGGATACTGAGCAGTGCATGGGGATCAGTCCCTGACTGGGCTGGGGCTTTCATTCGGTGCTCCTGCGCACTCCACCTCTATGGTCAACACATTCTCATCAACAAATTGTCAGATACTGACGTTTCTTTTGACATTTTGGGTGTCCCCAACTTGTTCTTTTACCAGGTGCAGTACCAGATCCTTGGCCCTGGTATCCTAACCTTAACCCGGTACTGGTTCGCGTCCAGTAGCGAGTCCAGTTTGCACCTGGTACCAGTAACCCATCTAGTCTGGTGTCGAGCTAGAATACCGGGTTTGGGTACCCCTGTCGCTGTACTGGACCGGATCTGGTTCGTGGCCAGGAGGTTGAGGACCCATAATTTAATGGGAACAGCCACTACATCAAAAAAGGACGACTTGGGGACACCCAAAACGTCAAAAGGAGGGGTCCTTAACCAAACCTCAATATGTGACGACTTGGGAGTTGAGAATGTGTCGCTTTGGGGGTTGGAGCTCCAGTGGAGGACCTCTAGTGCTGCAAGTTGCCCTGATGAGGATGTTTCTTGGTCAGCTCAGGGGATCTGGAGGTCACTGACAGCCATTGTCACCACACTTTCTGCTATGGGAATTATGTGTGGATGTGTGTGCATTGTTAAATATGTACATGTTCTTGATAATGACAAGCCTTGCGTAACTGTCTTACTTTTTCTTTTCATGTCAAACAGCCACTCTCTTCTTATCGGCCCCAATCAAACTTAAAGAAGAAATACAAAAAAAGAAAGAATTAAACAAGCTGAGTTTAGCCTCAAACACTAGAGTCTTTTCTATCTGTTAGCTCAGCTACTGGAATGGACACATAAGTAAAAGATTTTTTAAAAAGTAGGGGGTTGCTGTGTATATTTTAGGATCCACTCGAGTGGAGAAGCACCACAAAGCTTTCATGCTTTAGCTTCCAGGGCTCTGGAACCACAAAGAAAATCTGTCTCAGTGTCTTTATCAAAAGAAGATTTCATTTTCTTTCT
>NC_050514.1:1660640-1665230 GCF_002922805.2 Oryzias melastigma
AGAAGAAATACAAAAAAAGAAAGAATTAAATAAGTTGAGTTTAGCCTCAAACACTAGAGTCTTTTCTATCTGTTAGCTCAGCTACTGGAATGGACACATGAGTAAAAGATTTTTTAAAAAGTAGGGGGTTGCTGTGTATATTTTAGGATCCACTCGAGTGGAAGCACCACAAAGCTTTCATGCTTTAGCTTCCAGGGCTCTGGAACCACAAAGAAAATCTGTCTTAGTGTCTTTATCAAAAGAAGATTTCATTTTCTTTCTCTTGAAAACCCCTGAAGCACAGTCAGGATGGATCCATTTCATACCTGAAAATAGTTTCCTCTGCTAGCTGTGAACACAGAGCTAGCCTCAAACAGAACAGCTTTATAATTATATCATCTCACTGATTCGCCGTCTCCTTCTCCTTCCCTATGGACCTATCCCTAATTCCTCTGTTTCTCTGTCTTTGACTCTATTAGCTGTGATTGGATGCAGTTTATAACCGTGAAATGATGTTAAAAAAGAACAGATATTTATCTGAACTGCTTACTGCTCTAAATGTGAAAAAACTGTGATATCTTTGTTTTTGGCACCAACTTTTCTTTGTCGTTGTCCAGTTTAATGGTCACAGAAAAACGTGGTCCCTCTTGGGTAGATTGGAAAATACATTAGTTGCGGCTAGCAAAAGGTAAACTGTACTCATGCAGTTTATTTTAGTAATTATTGCTTTGTTTGACTGCTTTGTCTATTTTCAGACTGAGAGCCATAATTTATTCTACCAAGTGGTTATGACTCAAATTCTTTACTAATGGTGCCTGTGAAGCTGAGCTTGAATCACAAATGTGTTTGAGAAAAAAAAGAAAAAATATTTTTGCCTCCTTAGACTGAGTTCAGATGAAGTCAAATGAGAAGAAAATGTAACTTTTGCAAGATAGTAACACAGATGTTCAGTGGGATTTGACATTTCAAGAATGGTGAGTTCACTTAGTGGTATGAAAGAAAATCCTTACAGCAGCAGCTGGACTCTGTCCTGTTCGACATGTGGGTGTGTAGTAAAGCAGAAGTTTGGTTTTTGATTAGTTTTAAATCAGATTTCCATTGCTGTTTTTTAAAGTATATTCTAGGCTGCTCATTAATCTTCTTTTTCTTCTTTTTCTTTTTGCTTTTTAGACGACATATTCCAGATTCTATAACCCTCTGAGTGTCTCTTCATTTACTCTCTTGTTTTGTAACTTTTAATATCAAGCTCCCTGATTTTGTTTGGTCTTGCATTTCCTGTATTATGATTCAGATTCAGAAAACTTTATTGGTTCCAGAGGGCAATTCATTTGTAGAACTTCCAGTGCAGTTTCACACACACAACACCATTTCACACTATTTAAGATACGTACTGTAATCTCTACACATGTCCTAACCCCTGTTACTTTTCTCCTTGTGTTTGGAGATCCCATAATTCCATAGAAGGTGTTCAGGGTGGTATTCTTGTCAGATGTCCAAACCATCTCAAAGGTCTCCTCTCAGTGTAGAGATGATCCGGTTCTGAGTTCAAAAACAGACCAATACACTTACCTGGAGTGAGAGATGGATGTTATGGATTGACCTCAGATCAAACAGCGTGGTTTCCATCCTGGTCGTGGAACAGTGGACCAGCTCTGCACCCTCTCCAGGGTGCTGGAGGGTTTGTGTGAGATCGCTCATCCAGCCCATATGTGTTTTGTGGAGGCGTTCAACCGCGGTCCGATTTGGTATCCTGTGGAGGGTGCTCTGTGAGTACGGGGTCCGGGGAGCCTTACTCAGGGCTGTTGGGTCTCTATATGGCCAGAGCAGGAGCTTGGTTTGCATAGCCGGCAGTAAGTCAGACCTGTTCCCGGTGGATGTTGGACTCCAGCAGGGCTGCCCTTTATCACCGGTTCTGTTCATAGTCTTTATGGACAGAATTTCTAGGCACAGCCAGGGGCCGGAGGGGGTCTGGTTTGGGGACCACAGGATTTCATCTCTGCTCTTTGCAGATGATATTGTTCTATTGGCTCCATTGAGCCAGGACCTCCAGCATGTATTGGAGCAGTTTGGAGCCGAGTGTGAAGAGGCTGGGATGAGGGTCAGCACTGCTTGGACTGAGGCCATGGTTCTTGACCGGAGACAGGTAGTTTGCCCTCTGTTGGTGGGTGGAGTGCTCCTCTGCTGGGTAGCTGGGAGCTCTCTTAGAGATTGGATGAGAAGCTCTGTGATCCAGAGAGAGCTCGGAATAGAGCTTCTCCTCCGCATTGAGAAGAGCCAGTTGAGATGGGTCGAGGATCTGGTCCGGATGCCTCCTGGCAGTTTAGTGGCAGTGTTTCAGTGTTTCAGTGTTTCAATGTTTCACAGAGAGGCTGAGATTTTTGATCCGTCAGAGATTCCACTGTTGGGAGAGTAGGATGAAAGAAAACTTGAGTGGCATATCAATCTAAGTACATATTTATAACTGTTCAGATTATTTTGTTATCAGACACCCGATTGTTTCATACCTGACAGACGGAAGGTCTCTGTTGAAACATGTCAGGTATGAAACAATCGGGTGTCTGATCACAAAATAATCAGAACAGTTATGAATACTGCAGACACTATAAACTTTATAACATTCATTATTATGTACATATTTTTAAGTGACTTTTACATCTTTTGACTTCTAGTCTATTATGACATTTTTACATTTTAATTATTTATTTTGTCATCCTTTTTTGTATGGTTTTGTTGATTTCATCTAGTTAGTGGTTTAACCAAACACAACAACCTCTCTCATACTTCACTCTTATTAAAGTCTATCTGTCCATCCATCTGTCTTTCTTAGTATTTCAATGAGTCTATAAAATAAAGGTTACACATGAATTCATCTTATGTGTGTGATTCATCAACAAACTTTTGGACACAAAAAACAACAAATTCAGTGCATGTCAAAACAAAGGAGGCAAATTTGATCCATGAATCACATTTGGTGTGAGCACAGCCTAAGATTGCAGGTTCAATACCCACCTTACCCAACCATGTGTCAAAGTGTCCTTGGGCAAGACACTAAACCTCAAATTACCTCTGGTGGAAGGTTGGCGCCAGTGTTTGGCAGTGAATTGGTGAGTAGGACTATGACTATAAATCGCTTTGAATTTTCAAGGAAAGCAGAAAAGCCCTGAATACGTTTATACCAGGGGTGTCAAACTCAATCACACCTTAGATCGTGGGTCAAACAGGATAAATATTTATTCAACACTCTAAGACTAAATTGTTAAAACTTTAAAAACATTGTTTTTTTTTGTTTGTTTGTTTGTTTTTTTTTTGCAGAATTATGAATAATAAAAAGGCAGTAATATTATTCCAGAATAAATCAACTTAAACCTTAAATAACTTTCAATACTTTACCCTCCATAATAATAGATTTTGGGAAAATTATATACAAGTTAGAAATAAGCGCAAGATAACATCGGGCCATTAACAACAATAAAATAAAATAATCATTTTGACTAAATTGTAACTTTTTACACTTTTTCAATTTTGAAGGTAGAGGGCATGATTTTTGGTCTCAACATAAAGTGAGTATAGAAGTTAAAAGAAAAGTCATTCTGGCTAAATTAGCATTTTTCACACTTTTTGGATTTTGAAGGCCTAGAACGTGTTTTTTGGTCACAAATCATAGTAAGGTGACCACTTTGTCACAATTATCTGGAGGGCCAGATATAATAATCCGGAGGGCCGGATCCGGCCCTTGGGCCTTGACTTTGACACATGTGGTATACGCCATAGGACTCCCATGTCCAAACCCTCTAATATTTGGCTGTGCCAGCAAAGATATCAAAGAAATAAATACAAAAGATGAAATAAATAAAATATTAATCCAGTTATGAAAATTTCCTAGATAGCTGCCAAGTGTGTACAGGCAGTGTAACTTGTCAAGGTGGGTGTCCAAGTCAGAAACTTAGAAAAACCTTTATTTATGTCTCCCTTCTTTTTATTAAACTTAAATATTGTAAAACCAAACCAAACCAGACATAAAACCTTTTTGTGAAACCGTGATATCCTTCATGGCAAAAGAAAACTGTGACTTGATAAAAACCTCTTCTTTTATGACACAGTTTGTGCTCATGTGTACAAGTGTGAGAGAGGATGCATTAAGTACGTACTGCAAAGGGGCGGAGCATGTGGGAGATTTCCTGATGATTTAGTGAGAGCAGTCATAGTTGTCAAAACGTGGAAATGTTTTCCGGAGGCTCACAGCACTTAAGAGACACAAACACAGACACATGCACACACACACACTGATTTCAAGTTCCATTTAAGTGTACCAATAATGAAGTGCAGATTGAAAAGCTTTTGATGTGAGGACCCAGCAATTATAATCACTCACACGCACAGTACATATTTACGATTTCATGTGCTTTGAGTACTGGAGGCCTACGCTACATTTTCAGCTGAGCAACGTGATGAGCACATTGCAGCATGCCCAGACTAAACAGAACAGCACCAGCAGGAATGAAGAAATGTGCTGGAGCGAGGGGATGCTTACGTTTTCCACTGTCAACATCATTATGTGACTTTATGGCCTCTTTCCTTGAGAACTCCTGTTCTTGGCACATCAACATGTAA
>NC_050514.1:1665279-1704505 GCF_002922805.2 Oryzias melastigma
TACTGTAATCTAAAAATAATAGTGTTCTGTTTGACAGAGAGGATGTTTAACAATTTGGCTTTTAAAATGTTAAAACATTTTGGATCTGTAAGATTGTTTTATAAAGCATGCTGAGTCTTAAGGCTACAAATTGTTTATATTACAAGCTTGACTTGTGGTTTTGCATCATGACTCTGCATTTATCATAGTATGTTGTTGTTTACACCACTCTAATAGCAACTAAATGCTACTGTGGATAACAAAAAAAGAAACAGCAGCAATGTTTTAGCTGGCGCTTGAGCATTTATAGCAAAATTATTCAAATTTAACACGATGATGCTAATGTAGTTAAGCTGATGCTGAGATTTTATTAAATTATATTTATATTTTTCATTAGGGAATTTCTCCACTGATCTTGAATAATGTTAATTTAGATATTCTCACTACAAAATTTACATGCATTATATATATATATGGGTGATTCTCTGAAATGAGTGCACTTTAGTGTCCCACAGGTTTACCTCAATGTTTGTCATATACATTAAGCCATAAAATGCATTTTGAAACAAGAAATGTAAAGGTTAAGATGTCTCTGTATTATAGCACACAAAAATAGTTTGAAAATTATGTTTTGAAAAATGTCATAGGCTGCTGAGGTGTAGGGGTCAGCCCAATTGAATGTCCAAACCAACCAAAGTTAGTTTTCACAGTATGTAAAACGAATAACAATAGATAATAACTTTAGTTTAGTTTATTTATTTCATTTTCATAGCACACAACACAAACTTACATGAAACTCTTGTCCTAGGTGAAAATGAAAGGGGACAGAAACAAGAAGATTTTTTGTCTCTGCCCCATTAAACCAAATCAATCAAGCTTTACAACCAAATCTATCACTTTGTTTCTTAACGATAATATGTCAACTGCTTGGAAAAAAGCAACAAAGCAGACAAATAAAATCAAAAACAAAAAGAAACGAAAAGCAAAAACAAGAAAATAATACATAATCCAAATAAACCAAGTAGCTCAGAGTTTTTTTAATTCACCCGTTAACAACAACCTTATATTTCATATAATGTAAGCATTTAGTGTTACAGTTTTTTTAAATGTAATAATTGAACTAGACTCTTTTATTTTTTTTTTTTAAAGATTATTCCATTGTCTGATTCGCGGCACCAGAACACTTTTTTCCTTCATTTCTGTTCGGAATTTATTGGTTTGGAAAATTTAATGTCCTTTTAGATTGTAATTGCTCTTTCCTTTTTCTAACTGTCATCTGGCAGACCTTTATGATGTGCTCTATACATGAGTTTTAGGATGGAATGATCAACTAAGTCTTTAAATTTGAATATTTTCAGCTCTATAAACAATTCTGTAATACAAATAAGGAGTTTGTTGATTTCTTGTTCACATTTCCCCAAATTTCTAAACAATATGTCAGATATGGAGCAATCAATGACTTATATATAAGGTATCATGATTTTTTGTCTAATGACCATTTGACCTTATACAACAGTACTATTGTTTTTGCTATCTTTGTTTTTATGTAACCTCAAGATCTTTCTGCTAACACGATCAATTGCCTGATTACTTTTACCTAAATAAAAAAATATATATAAGTAAAATATCTGAATCTTTATCAAATTGCAGCATTTAATTATGTTCTCAGTTTTGTTCAACCCCATAAGAGCCTTTCAATCCCCCACTTTTAAAAAATAATGGTTCAGTCCAACTTCTTCAGCAACCAGGAAGTGACATCACTGAATATTTTCCTGCTCACACTCTGAACATAGATAAGTATTATCGTACTTTTTACCCATATTTCATAATTTGTATTGTCAGATTGACATTGTCAAACTCAACCTTTCGACTCTGTTACATGCATAGATGATATTTACTGTTGTTTGGGAAAAAGTAAAGAATTATTTTGAAAAAAGTATTAATTTATTATTTTCCTCATGGCATATGTAACTCATATCCTAGCTAATGTAGACATGTGAAAACCTTTAGCTAAAACAATATATATATATATATATATATATATATATATATCTTTTACTTGAGCAGAAGTCAAATTGTTACCATGTTGAGAACGTTGTAAGTCACAGAATGTGCTCATTATTGGAATTTGTATGACTCTCCACAATACAAAACATTACTCTAGTTAGACATAAACAACTTTCTTCTTAGTAAACTTCAAATCTTTATTACTTAAAACCTGTAAAATGCCAAAATGACTCTATGGCCGTCTGCTATTTGACAGCTAGCTAAAACGAAGCACTATGCATTGCTAGCTAGAGCAAAATGGCCGTCCTGGGAAGTTTCCTCCCACAAAGGTTGTCCTTTGGATTTAACAAAGAAAACTATAAAAAATGTTTGTGTTTTTAGGCAAAACGGATCAACTAAGTGACTAATTTAACGTTTTTCTAGACCAGGGGTCTTCAACCTGCGGCTCCGGAGCCACATGCATGCTCTCTGGTTAAAGAAAAATATTTTTAATTTAAAAAAGTAACATATTTTTAGGACGAGGTTTATTAAAAATGTAATAAAAGTCAAACGTTTTTTAACTTCTTCACAAACAGTTTAAGGACAGTATGTTTAGCTCCACCAGGATGCTGACTACAGTACCCATAATGCTCCAGCAATCCATCCAGCAGTTTGGGTTTACAGTTTTCCAAAACTGAAACATTTTTGACAGATGTTTGTGTGCTGTTCACCAAAGAAAATCAATCACAACCACAATTCACGCACCACAATTTAAGGTGCACTTTCTATTTTTGAATTAAAAAATTAAGGAAATTAATAATGAAAAACATGATGAGGGTCACTTCATCAGCATCTAGTTTTGTGAGTGTTAATTTTTCATCACTACTGACAGTTCACCACCTGCTACGACACTTCCTGCATGGAGATGATTTAACGTGGTTCAGGAAGTCTTTTATTTTGAAAGAAAGTCATGTAGACCTCTAGAGAAATAGAAACTATTTCATATTTTGAAAAAAGGGTATTTTTTCTTTATTTTTCTGTTTCATTTTGGCTTAAAAAACAAATGCATTTGTATTCAACAAAATAGTAACAATACCATAAATACAAATCAGTGTCCTCTTTATTAAAAGGGTGAAATAAGACTTGGTGTCTCCTGCTGGGATGTTGACAGTAAGAATTCCTCCAGAGGGACTCTTTAACTGTTGAAGGTTAGAGCTTTGCTCTCTGACTCAGCTCTCTCTTCAACACAACAGACCGGTACAGCGACCTCACAACTCCACATAAACATATAAATTAAATTAATACCTGTTGTAATCCACTCACTCCTATTGATCAGATTTAAGTGTGTAATTTCAAGGTTTACTTGGCTCTTTCAGAGATACCAATAAGTATTAACCTATATGTTTACAAACCACTGGTTTGTAAAATTAATTTGAGAGTGTTTTCTTATCGTAATTTTTTTATTTCTGTATGTTACTTATCAATTAAAATGCACAATAATCTCTTGGTGGGCAGAAGCAGCATCTGAATAATTTAGGAACTGACTAATGCCGTATCAGCCCAACACAGATCCAGTCATGGAAGCAGGTCACTGGTTTTCTCAATAATCTGTTATAGGAGTTCTGCATTCATTAACATCACTGAAGTACAGAACTCACTGGAGCCAGAAGTGGTTGGGATATAATACTGGGTTACATTTGAGGCAACTCTTCAGGCAACTATCTTGTCTGTGATTCCTATTTCAGATCATTCATATATTTTCTGTTTTTTTTTTCCAAATTTTCCAAAAGTGATGTATTTCTTTTGATAAAAGTTTATTTACAGAATGTTTTCAAATATTTATGAAAGAAAAAGTTCTCAAATAATACATTTACACAGAAAATACAAAAGTGAATTGTATATGACATGAAAAAATGAAAATTTCCTCACAAAAGGAACAAAGGGTAGTCTTTCATTTATCTATCTGTGTATTATTATTAATTAAGATCATGAAAAATGACTAAATGGTACTAATCATTTTTTGGGGGGAAAATGTCAACTCTTTAACATTAGGAGAAGTTGTCATCAGGACATAAATAAAATAGTTTGAAAATACTAAAGTTCAGTGACCTTGTTGACCAACATTCTGAAACACGCCACACAGGACATGGTTACCTCTCAATTTACAGGCTAAAGTCAACAAAAGACAAAGTAACATCGCCTTAAAAGGACATTAAATATATAAAAAAACAAGATTTAGAGCAAAGCTATTGGAGAGATCTGTTTCAGTGTATGGCCCTAACGTATTGATAAACTGGATAAAGAAACTAAAAATACAAAAATATTGTTGCCTTTTATAGTATTATTAAAAGTGAGATATTAAGCAAATATTATGTATAATATGTAGAAAATTAAGTAGTTAATGCTAATGAACCTTGTGTAGGTAAATATGATTGAATGAGGGTTTGTGTAAATGTGTCTGTGTTTATGTTTATATTTTCATTTAAAAGGTAGGCTGGGCTCAATATTTATGTAAAAATCATTTTCATTCTCTTTGTTTGGTGTTCTGTGATTTACTTTTGTTGATAATATACATTTTCTTCTTTCTGCTCCTTTTCATTTATTAACTGTTATAATTTTGTTTTGTATTATTTTGTTGTTGTATACTGTTATTAAATGAAATTTAAAAAATGACATGCTCTTTAACATACTGTAAATCTTAGACTATTTCTGCAATCAGCAAGAATCAGCAGATTCTGACATGGACAAAAGTGGGTTGTCATATCAGCTTTAACACCAATATGCTGATTACTAACGTAAGGGTTACATAACGACTCAAAGCTGCTTTTCTCTGCCTCAGAATCAGCTGATGTGCTGTACGTTCATTTGGTAAACGGTTGAAGAGTTACGGTTGTAGAAAGAATGTTAACAAGGTTGAATAATTTTTGGCAAGGTAAAAAAAACCTTGTTGAAAAAACAGAAAATAAAAAAAAATGCACTTTCACTGCAAGTCCTTTATTTTTCTTTCTTCTTACTGATTGTAATTACATTTTACTGTTTTGCCATCATATTTTAATAAGACTGCATCCCTTCATTAAAAAGCCCCTGAGCCCCTCCTTTATACCCCTCCTTTCAAGAGCCATTGTTGAGTTTTTAAATCCATGATTATTTAAGTTCGAGATTTGATTATTGTGATGCTCTTTTATCTGGACTTCCAAAGCAGTCTGCACTAAAAAAAAATGAAACAGATCAAGTTCTGTCGTTTGTTACATTTAAAATGATTAATTTTCATTTAATTTAAATTTTGAGTTGATGTTTTACTCAACGCAGAATTTTAATTTGATTAAAACTGATATTTTTAAATGTAAAAACTTACAGAGCATTTGTAATAGATCCAACATTCCACAGTGTCTCAACAAATTGCAACTAATTCAAAATTCAGCTGCACGTCTTTTATCTAATACCAGAAGAAGGGCTCATATTACTTCATTTCTTAAGTCACCGCACTGACTGTTTTCAGGTTTGATTTTAAAATTCTTCTTTTAGTTTTAAATGTCTTAATGGTTCAGGTCCTTTATAGTTATTAGATCTTCTCAGTCCATAAAAACTGCCAAGAGCTCTAAGATCCTCAGACTCTGATTTTAGCTATCCCTATTTCCAGCATAGTCTGCTTAGGAATGTTCTAATCAACTGGACACACCTGAGCCAGGTAGTCAGTCATGAGTATGGCTTGGATATAGAAACCATGAAGACACTGCAGCCCTCGAGGCCTGGAGTTGCCCATCTCTGACCTACGGCGAGGCCTCTTTTCAGTGTGTTGGTCCTCTTTTGTGGAGTAGCTTGTCTAAGGATCTGAAAGTCTCAACATCCTTGGAGATTTTTAAAAATAATTAAAAACATACTTTTTTACTTCACCTTTTAAGTAACTCAATTTGAACCTTTTAGACTTTTTATTGTGTTTTAATATCTTGTAATTTTAATGTTATTTTAACCTGTGATTCAGTAGAATGCATAATGCGTGTCCAGCCCCTAAAAATGTATCTTTAAAACTATTACAAATCCCACTTACTCCATTAAATGCAACTTCCTAAAGATTTTCTTTTGGCCCTGAGATGAACTGCTCTGGATTTTCCTGGATGCTTACCCTCTGACAGCTGGGAGTGGCCAAAGCCTTTCATAGGATCCAGTATGATGTAGAGTGAACAAAAAAAAAAAAAGAAAAGAAAAGATGCATTAAAGCATAGTTGAGTGAATATAACATTAAATGGATGCGCTAAAAAGAAATAGTGTCAGTGAAATTATCTGACTGAGTGCACACCTTTTAGAGGAATCTTCTGAGCTCCTTTTTTTTTTACAATACAATTTGTAAAGAATGTGGTTAAACAAAACATCTGGTGGAATGTAGCCTGCAGGTTCATATCCACGGTACTGATGAAAACAGGAATTAGATGTTAACCCTTTAAGATTTCGTGTTGACATTCTTTCGACCTCTGTAACTCTTCAACCGTTGGCGCCATTTGCATAATACTATAGTGGGTTCTGAAGCGGAGAAAAACAGTCATACGTTGGAGTGTTTACACAATCAACATAAATCAGCTGATTTTGTTGGAGAGAAGAGCAGCTGCAACACTTTACAAATGTAATGGGTTGCATGTCGGTGCAAAGCCAATATAAAAAGTTGTTTTTTTCTGACAGCGTCACAGTGATTGCATAAACGATCCAAGATTCCCGATATATCAAACAGAGTATGTTATTTAGATTTCGCTGGTGACATTTCTGGTGTTAAAGGGTTAAACACAGTTCCTCTCACAATTAAACACTTAAAATATTGACTTCTAATATGAGACAATAGTAATATACAGTATTACTCTTTTTATTTGAATTTCTTTATTCCCAGTTTCACATACTCCCAGATTTTCTTCAGTCATGTGACTCTTCCAGTTTGTCACAAAAACTCAGAAAACTCAAGATGGTTGTATGAGAGCGCCCCCTCCTCTCTCCATGCTCCCGAATGGAGAAATGGCATCAGCTGACTCAGAAGCCGTAAAAAAATATGACTGATAACTGATATGCTGAAGAAGATAATAGCGGAGGATAATTATCATCTGGAGCAGGTTTTTGTTTTTAGAAGAAGGAGGAAGCACGCACTCTTGATTTTAAGGCACAGAGAGACATTTGCGTCATAAAGTACGCTGTTGCCACAGTACATTCTGTTTTTCTGATTTTTAAAAAAAGTCTTTAAGTTGAGCAAAAACCCAATGTTTGTCAATAGATGTTTCACTAAGCATGATCGGAAGTGTTTTTGATGAGCATGGATCGGTTCCTGACATTCTTTCTGCCGCGGGAGTAGGGGGTTCTCTGTATTCGCGGATTTGGAATATTCACGGAGACCTCCGGTCCCTAATCCCCATGAATAACAGGGGAATACTGCATTCATAAACTTGATAAATGACCAATGAAGTCATCATCTAAACCAAAGCATCAAAAAATATAAAATGATGATCATTTTTCTATCTAAATGTACATGAAGGTCTTTAACACTGCTTGGCATCCACCCAATCTCACACATTTTACACACTTATGGAGAAGTGGCCAATGCACTGCAAACTACTAAGAGATTGATGTCTTCATCAAGACTACTTAAAGTAGTCTATATGCTTCTAAGTAACAGGGAACTAAAGTTCTGACACTTTGGGAAGTAAACTGAGCACTACCATGCCTCCGGGCCGCAGTGGCCCCAATACCTTTTTTAAACTTGAGGTATTTACATGTTAAAAATAAAGGGGGAATAAAGAAGTAAATTAATATTTACTTATTGTTATTGTTTTAAAAATCTAGAAATTCAACAGAAAAATATGAACTAAAAATTGTAAAAGAATCAAAGTAATTTGAAAAATGATATTCGCCCAACAGTAGCCGGGACAGACCTGTTTCCCCAAAAGGGACTGTGTGGGTAAAGAGGACGGACGGATGGATGGATAGATGGGTTTCCCATTTGTGAGATCAAATGTAGTTCTATCTAAAACATAGGGATGATTATGTGTCCGCATTACATGAAAGACCAGCTTCAGTCATCTTTTGATCTATTTTAAACAGTGCATTTTTAATAATTAGGCAAGATAATGCCACTTTTAGCCAAAATCAAAAAAACATGTGTCATTTTCTGACATAGTTTCTGCAAAGTGGCAGTTGTTCATTAGAAATTTGCCTCTGCTTTGTGGGCAGGACTGCTGGTATGGAGCACCCCGGCCCTCCCATCACTTCCCCCTTTCTCGGACCTCAGAGCAGGAAGCTTGTGGTCTGCTCAGCGTATTTTTACATCACAAATAGGCTCTATTTTAAAACTACATTTTTTTTAATCTACTTCTGATTCACAACCACTTAAATAAAGAAAATATAAAGAAAAGGTTTTGCTTAAGGTTTTACTTAATGTTTGTAATTTATGTCTACCATCATGAGAAAATGCCACAAAATCTCATTAAAAACACATTTTTTTATCAAAGTAGGTCTATAAAACCTAGAACACAAGACAGTTCAGAACTAAAAAGTCTTTATAGGAGCCAAGGATTTATGAGGAACTTCAGACATAACCAAAGACTAACATGGGAGTTATGAAACACACTTTTTAAGTGTCTTTCGAATAGCACAAGGTAGAACACGTCTTTCAATAAAGCAGGCTGGCAGTGTTAGTTTTGAAATGCGTAAAAGATACGAGCTGTCAACAAGATCAAAGTTCCTTTTATGTCCCTTTTTAAGCCTTAAAGTGATTGGAGAAACAATGATTGCTTCGTGCCCTTTTATGCTCCATGTTTCACCTCACAGTGTGGATTCATAAATCTGGAATCCAAGAAAAGAGCTTAAAAAAATCTTTCTGCCTTTTCATCTTTTATTGCTAAATACTCTTGAAGGCAGGTTCAGACTCGGGCGTCCTGCAGGCTGAAGTAGAGCTGGCCCTTGTGTGTGGGACAGTCGCTGATTATAATGACAGCATGTGTAAAAATTTGTATGTGTATGGGTGTTTGGGGGAGGGTGTTGTGGAAGAAGCTGCAACATGCAATCTTTCAGTGCCTGTAGGGCTTTTTGAGGTTTCTAAGAGTTTAGATTGTCAGAAAAACCAAACAACTGCAGTAATCATAATTCCACAGTGCAAGAAGAGGCTATTGCCAGCACTGAAGTCTACTTGAAATGAGAAACTAAGCAGGAAATGTTAAAAGATCTAGATTTTAAATTATATTTTAGTTTGAATCATACAAAAACCAAAGAATTATAATTATGCATGATTCACAACATTTTTAACCCTATAAAACTATTTGTATAGTATTTGATACGTACATTTCTGAGTTCAGGATCCAAACTTTCCGTAAAACCCCATTTGAAATAACTTGGTTCACATTTTCTGCCCTGTAGTTCATCGTCATTCCACTAGGGGCAGTAGAAGGGTTTTTTTTTTCCCTCCTTTTTTCAAAATGGCTGCTTCTTTGAAATCTCAAAAATACTTTTGGTAGGATAATATTTTACAAATTTTCTAAACTTTAAACTCTATAATTCCTGTATTGTTGTTCTTTTTTTAGTGACTGCTTGCTGTACTTAAAGAATAAAACGTTTATTGATAATTACTTCTTTATAATACAGTGACACCATGTCAAAAGTGTATGGATCAAATTTGAGACAGTGGATAAATACGGTATTTTTCTTCCCAAACACTCATGTTAGCATCTTAAGCTAACATTGTTGTGGGCAAAAACTTACCAAATCACCATATGTATCATAATAGATTTTTTCTATACCAAAATAATAATAGTAATAATAATACCTCAAAAAATGTGGGTCTCATAAAAGGGTTTATAAGCCGTCTTCATTTAAAAAAAGGTACATTCTTTGATATGGTGGGCTTTACAGGGTTAACTTGAGATTGGGGAATACAAATTCTTCTTTTTTGTTATTTGCTACAATTGTCTGATAACATTTATGACCACAAGACAGGAAACAAAGAAGCAGAAGAACCTAACCTGAAGACCCAGATTGCATCAGTTTCATAATTTAAAAAGCCTTTGAGGTTTTTTCCAAAAGGTTTTTGAGTAATGCTCGTCTTATTTTCTCCCTCAGTATTGAATTGGGAATAGGACTTGGTGTTTTCGAACACTTCTTGAACTGTCTCTAAACCTACAACATTTCCATTTCTTCACTTTTTTATCTCTACATCCAAGGTTGGGCGAGAGCTGTGTATAGATTTAATTCTGAGACATAGCATACACCCAAATGTCCTTTCGCGAGAAGCGATTCAGTTTTATTTACTATGCGGCACACTTTTTTATGCATTTGTTTCTTTGTACATGCTAATCATTGGGGAGCTGTGCACAAATGAACATGCAACCCTATTTTTTTAGCTGCATCTTAACAGGAAGCAAATTCATGTGTACTGGGGCTGACCCATACGGGTGGTGTGGGTGTTTGGATTGTCCGGCCTGTGGACTCCTTACTGACCATGTGCAATGCTTCATGAACGGCCTGTGAAAGTGACACTTAAGTGACAGTAGAATGCCATCCTGAACTACACTCTGGTTGTCTAATTCCCTCAAATCCAACAGTCAGGCTGCACGCAAGTAGCATGCAATGGGTATGCAGGTGAAGCGGACTTAGCACCTAAACAGCACTAATGGGCCCTTTGTATTAAAGGGGCCCATCATATGCCATGCCTTTGTCTCACCTAACTTCACCCTAACTTACATGTTGTTAAGTACTAGCTATGACCTTTCACCTGCAGCATGCATGTGGAAAAAGTCTGTGCATGAGCATGTTGCTGTCTGAGCTCACCGAGCAGTCTGCGATCTGGAAATTCCATGCGGGCCACCTGCGTGTCTTGTACAGATTTGACCATTTTTGTGTTGTGACAAAGGGTGTAGGGCTGCACGATGGCGCAGTGGTTAGCGCTCTTGCCTCACAGCGAGAAGGCCCCGGTTCGAATCCCGGCTGGGGTATTTGGGACCTTTCTGTGTGGAGTTTGCATGTTCTCCCCGTGCATGCGTGGGTTTTCACCGGGGACTCCGGCTTCCTCCCACCATCCAAAAACATGTGTCATAGGTTAATTGGTGACTCTAAATTGCCCCTAGGTGTGAATGTGAGAGTGAATGTGTGTGTGATTGCGGCCCTGCGACAGACTGGCGACCTGTCCAGGGTGTACCCCGCCTTCGCCCAACAGTAGCCGGGATAGGCTCCGGCACCCCCGCGACCCCGAAAGGGACAAAGCGGTCAAGAAGATGGATGGATGGATGGATGGATGGACAAAGGGTGTATTTTTTTTAGACTGGGCACATTTAGTCAGGTGAAATGGAAACGGGGGTAGTGGGGTGTCTCCATATTCGTTGATTCGGCGTGTCTCCGGTCCCCAAACCCCACGAATAAGGGAGAATACTGTATGTAAAGAATGTATTATTCCTTGCAAAAAAATTCTAGGGGGGGCGAAGAAGAATACAGCCGAAAAAAGGACCAAGCAGTTTGGATCTTGAGTTGAGAAAAGCGCTGGTCGGACGCTTGCTGTTGTCGTAAAATCTTTCCACCAATCAATGGGTTACATCATGTGATGACAGAAGCTCCGCCCTAATGGGTCCATTCCATTTTCTATGGACCAATGGGGGACCAGAAATTGTACCAGTCGGTGATGCTTAATGGGTCCATTTTGTAATGGAAAAGCTCAAAAGTCCAGCCCGGTCCCGTCCAGTCTGGACTGCTCAGCGGAAACGAGGCATAAGGGTATCCCGGTCCAGGACCAGGAACCGCTCTTTAATAGTGCCCCCAAAATGCATTTGGTGTGAATGTAGCTGGAGGCTTATTTATGGGGGAGATGTCAGCAAACAGGAAACGCTAGTCTGCTGTAGGTAAAGTGAAACTTATGTCACAGAGTATCAAGAATATTGTGTACCAAAAAAGGACAATTTACCTCTAATAATTTACCTCTGGTATCAAGTTACTTTTTGAAATATATAATTAAATGGTAAAACAATAAATCAATCGTTAACAAGCATATTGCAGTATCTGAACATGTGAGCCCCCTAAATGTTATTATTTTTTTTTGTATAAACAAATGTTAATAACTCACCTATTCAGAGTAAAAGTTTGCATAAAACTCAAAACACTTTTAAAATATACACGATGCCAATGTTTTTACGACAAAATTTGTGATATCACATTTCAACATTCGCATTTTGCACAGAATATTGTATAAATTAGTTCCCTAGAGAGATGGTTTCTGGCTATTCTAAGAAATGCATTGTAGCTGTTTACCATTTTGAGCCTCAATACATAAAACTTGTTGCCTGATTGTGAGTTTGCAAAAAAAAAAAAAAGCACACATTTTGAAGCTTAGCATTATTGGATTGCATGCATGCATAGACCTGATTCCCAGCCCTATTTTTTTACGACAATAAATGGTTGCAGAAACCTCTTTGTGTATGTTTGATTTTTTTTTTTTTAATTTGGCCTCCAGGGTGCAGCTGAGATGTCATTATGTGCCTGCTGCAACAAGCACTCAATAAAAAAGGAAGCATTATGAAGAACATCGTCTTTAATTTCTTTATCACAGTTCACAGCTTTAATGATAGAAGCTATATTAAAAAAATGTTTTTTCATGATTAGTATTAAAGTCTTATAAAGACAAAGCCTCCTTTATCAAGAACATGAATACATGACTGAGGATTGAAAAGCTTCATCTTTCTATTACTGCAGCTACTATCAAGGTTTCAGCCTTGTACTATTTTCACACCGGCCTCGATATTCGTGTTCAAGAGACAACTTCCACTGTAAATGTGCGTTTATGTGAGTATCACTCCTGGATCACACCACATATGGAAGCAACGTGGAATGGAGGCCGCTTCTATTTGACGGCCTGGTTAGGGTGTAGTTCACACCAAAGCTCCGCAGTCCTCCACGGCCAGCTATCTGCGTCAATCCTGGCAGGAAGTTACGCCAAGACACACAAGACAATCCGGTCAACTTTCAAAATATATCCACATTTTTACAAAAAATACTGATATTGACAAATGTGATCATGTTTTTGTATCTAAACAGACTATAGAGAGGAAAATACAGTATTCCCCCCTGACTGGAGGGACTGGAAACCTCAGCGAATTCGCCGAACATGGATAACCCCCGTCTCTGTCTCAACCACCAACCCCCGTAGCTGAAGAATGTCAGTTACCGATCCATACTCCTCAAAAACACTTCTGATCCTGCTTCGTAAACAATTATTAAAGAACAGTGGAGTATTGCTCAACCTAAAGAGTTCATTATTTTTTTTATCCAGAACAATAAACTGCAAACTTTTCATGAGGACTTCATTCTATCTCTCTGTGCCTTAAAAAATCGCATGCTTTTTCCTCTATCAAATAAGTGCGAGAGGGCATCTCTATCCAGAATTTTCCGGTTTCATCCATGATCAACACCAGCTCTGGATGATAATTATCCTCCACTATTGTCAGGATGTTTTAGAGCCGTTTCTGAGTCAGCTGATGCCATTTCTCCATGCAGGCTCTCTGTGAGTACTCCCACCTGTATGTGTGCGTAGCAGACAGGTTGGCGTTCTCTTCAACTCCATCCCTTCCTGGAGTAATTCCCGCAGCACCTTTAGAAGCAAAAGTTTCTTTCAAGTGTCTCGAGTTGTCGCAGTTTTAGTGACGAACCGGAGGAGTCACATGACTGAAAAACACAGATCAACGTAGTGGCCCGACTACAGAGCGAGGGGGGTGGTTTTGGGTGTCTAAAAACACAATCAACGAGAGAGAGGCAGAGAGCAGTTGGTGACAAGTCAAGATGGACGAAGTCAGATTAATTGAAGAAGCTCTAAACAACCAAAGCTGAGCTTAAGCGCCTGTTTACCATCATGAAAAAATAGGTTTCTGGTGTGAACTGGAGATAAAGGAGGTGATTCCGTGTGCACTTTAAGTCCATTTCTGGTTACACATAAAGAACACGCTTGTATTGATTACATGCTGAAAGTTAAACTGGATGAACTTTGACTAATAAGGGAATTAGATAGTGACTTATGGGTAAGATCCTTTTTAATCCACATTTGTTCCAACCGTTTGAAAATTGATCATGAAGGACAAATAAATAATTGTTGTTTATATTCGGCCAAAGTTATTTGACACCACGGCCCAATCCGAATTCTTCCCTTCTCCCTTCCCCTTCATTTAGCCCTCCAAACAGAGAGTGTCTTATATTTCAGACATGACTTTTGCTTGATGATGTCATCAATAATCGCTAGTCCACCAGCGTGGAGCTTCCAGCGCTTGAATATACATAAGAACAGCAGTTTGATATCATGCTACAACGAAAAGTCATTACTTGCATTTAAATGTTAATCTCTGTGCCTCCGCGGGGGGAGTGGAGTTAAAAAAGAAAAAATCCTGGAAACACTTGCACTAAAAATGCCCCTTCAAATGGAGTGGAAGGGAGAAAGAAGAATTTAGATTGGGTCTTTCATATTTTGAAACTGAGTGTGTCACAGGGTGGATTTTAATTTTCTTATATGTATTTTATTTGGGTTTTTCATGTTCTGGCTCTGCTCAAACTGACTGAGGGCCAGTGAATGCCCCACCAACGAACTGATGAGCAACAGGTGTGGGGCATGGTGGCTCTCAATGTTGGACGGCTTAAAAGGACTAGCAGCAGAGCCAGACAGGAGGAAGGACGCCAGGCACAGGACTGACACGGAGGACAGAGGGGAGCTGCCTCTGGTAACCCTGGGGGGGGTTACCCCATCCGCCGGAGCCACAGGCAGCTGGGTCTGCAAGCACCAGCTGCGGTGTGCGTGCCTGTGGATCCCTTGCGAAGACTCCGGCCTACACTGGGGATTCAGGTGCCGGCGGTGGAGGACTGCAGCAAAAAGCCTTCCCAGGGAGCAGCGGGCAGCGAGGTGGAGAGGGGCGCGCTGAAGACCAGCAGCAGAGGGGTGTGGTTGCGACCCACCCCTCTCTGAGCTAAGTACCCTCTCTGTCTCCCCTTTTTAACTATCCGAGGAGACCTTTCCGAACCCATTTTAGATCATTTTATTGCATGCTTTGTGTTTTAATTGACTTTTATCTTGTTTTTATTTGGTTTTATGTGTTTTAGACTGTTTGGACTGTGCTCCTTGGACCAGGATGTCAGCGTGGACCATTTGTGCCTGGACGCTTTTTATTGACTCTTCTCCTTTCTTTTTTAATCTTTTAATATATTTATTTTTTTAAAACCCTGTGGACAAAATAAACTTTCATTCCCCTGAATTGGTCGAACCTGGTTGTCCTGACTCCTGCACGGCATCCGATCTCTCTTTTGAAGAGTAGGAACCTACGGACTCGTGACAAGTGGAGCAAGACTCGCAAAATTTGCACCACTCAACATTTTGCACCAAACCTTTTCCAACTGTAGATACATGTGCTAGTATCAGGTTGTGACAGTCGATAGTGAACACCATATGCTAAAAAGGTGTTCAAGAATTCCCATTCAGTGCATTCTTGAACGTGCTACACATGATCAGTGTGAGTGCAGTAATTGTCACAACTACCCATACATGTAGATACTGGCTGTACGTGGCGGAAAAATCAGCAAACCTGTACAGAAATGTAAGTGGCTCAAACAAAATGTAAAAATCATTGATATCCGAGTAAGCCTGTTGAGCAAAAATGTTCATGCACATTGTTTCCTCGGTCATAGTGCAGGCAATAGGTCGAAGTAAACTTTATACATAAATTAGTGTCTTATTATTATTTGACCTGATTCTGAACTGCAGAACTTAAGCACAATTCCCTTGAAATGATAACTTTACAGTCTCAGTCATAACAACGCAGAACGATTACGTGGCCTTAAACTTGCTCCTAAACTGTGATGTATCACTGATTCTGCACAAATTCATGATCTTTTTTTCTTTTCAACTTATTATTATCTTTTGTATTATTATAACCATTATTTGATTAATACAATCTGCACAAATTGCCTTTTTTATGAGAATATTTAATGAGAATATTTAGATTATTGTTACTGATTAATATAATTTATTTGTCTGTGGATGTTTTGAAATTTGATTACGTCAATGATATTAATGATCCTTTATAACCTGAATCTATGACTGTAGAGTATAAATCTTTGATATATAGTCCTGAACCGGATATTGATAATTCATGTAGAGAAAATGGTATGGTCGAGTGGGGGTGGGATTATATAAGTTTGCTTCCTTCCACTCCCTTTCAAGCGATCTAGTTGCGATTCATTATGTGATATGTAATTTCATTTATTACTACCTGATTGCTTGAAATAAACCATTTCATCCATTCATTATGTAATTTCTTAATTTCTAACAGCTAGGATGTGCGCAAGGGATGCACAATAAGGGCACACCTTTCAATTGAATACCACTAATACATATGGGCTGGGTTCAGGGGGGGTTGAAAGAAAGATGTAATAGACAAGTGTGTCTCCCCTACTTCACCCTTACTTAATGAAAATAGCATGCTTGGGAAAAAGTTATGTACTACCAAAAATTTTATTTTGCCTTTACGTTTAAAAGCTGTCTTGTCCAAATCCAGCTGCTTTCATGGCGCTCTAGAATTTTCCTACTGAAGTACACAAGGCCCTTCCTAAAACAAACCTCATCCATTAGGGAGAATATGTTATGCTAAAACTTTATGAGACCCCTGGAGATTTCAACCATCAAAGAGGAAAGATGCCCATGATGCATGCAGGCTCACATCAGCAGAAATCCTGGAGTTTGAAGTGAACGTTGATGACACACAAAGGGCTCCCTCCTCACTAGGACACAGAGTCCTTGATTACCAACAAGAAAGTCAAATTTGTACTTGTTCACCACAGAATAGTAAGGGCGACATGGTGAGGCTTTAAACCATGTACAGATGTTGATTATTTTTAGCCAAGACAAGCACTTTAAATGGAATCTGCAGATGTGTTTATCAACTGTGGTTTCTGGAAGCCTTTCTAAGTCCATTTGATAAGGTCATTGACACCATCATACCAAAATGAGATGGTGTGTTTTTAGGGGGCAAAAAGAACAAAGGCATCTAAGTTGTACCCAATACACACGTAGACTTATCCAGAATCGTTTAATCTAACACGTTACTAAACAATTATTGTTGGTGATATCAATTGTTTAAAGTATATTTATTATCTATCTGCCATTTTTGAACTACAGTAACAATGTTATTTCCCCTCAGTGAGATAATTTAGGTTTTATTCTACTCTATTCTAACTGTTTTCCCAAACAATATTTTTTAAACGGAATGTATTCTGGCCCTGTACAATGTTTTTTTAGTTCTGTTGCCTGATATCGTCATTAGATGTGTAAAATATTTGTTTAAACTTTCAACATTGCAGCTGTAGCACTAGTGTTGACCGTAACTCTTCAACCATTGATACAATTAAAGTAATTCCAGCCCAGCGGAGAAAAGCAGCTTTGCACTGATATGCAACACTTTACAGTAGTAAAAGGTTTACATCGGAGGTGTTAAACTCAATCGCACAGGGGACCAAACTCCAAAACACACTCTCAGTTGTGGGCCAAACAGGATAAACATTTATTGAACACACTAAAACTAGGCTTTTTAAAACTTACATTTTTAACAAAATCTCGAATAGAAACAGGCTGGAATATTATTTTCAGAAAAATTCAACTTAACTTTCAATATTTTACTCTCCATAAAAATATATTTGGTCAAAATTATACATGGAAGAAATAAACTAATCATTAGAAGAGAAAACCCTTTTATGTCATTTTATATTAAAAATTACAGTTGTAAATGTCTGGGAGGAGAGGATGAAGACAATCCATCCATGCCTGTCCAGGCTACTGTTGGGTGAAGGCGGGCCCCAGAGCAATGGAGCTTGCACTCACTCACTAAGCTGGCTCCCTGGTGGCAGAGCTCGCTTGCTACGATGGCTAAGCTTGCTCACTCGCCACGCTGGACCCTGGGTGGTGGAGTTGGTCATTGCTTGTTACTCCAGCTCCCTGGCAGCACAGCTTGCAGCTATGTTGACCCTGGGGGGCTAGATGACTGGCAAACTGAGAGCAGCTGTAGCATGGGGGATGCAGCCTGCTCAGGCCTCCTGGACTTTGTGATTTCTTATTTTTATCAAGACAATAATAAAAATATCTTCTAGCTTTGTTCTTATGCTTATTTTTCCCCTTTCAGACTATTGCAGGACAGCCTTTAAAGCAGCTGCCACTCAGACACAACTCCCACAGCAGAAGTGAACCTCACTCTATTAGAGAGTCTCTGAATGATCCCATGAACCCAGACATGGAGACATGATTACTAATGCTTTTCTAGAGTTCTATAATATAAATAAACCTGATCTCTAAACATCCTCCGTGTCGTCCATGCATTGTAAATGAGATATACACAGAGAGACACCGCTCCATGTAGCAATCAGGCTAAAAACATCTGGTTGTAGCTCCTCCCACATGCATCTATGGAGTCAAGCTTATGAACACATTTTTGGACAGGCGCCAAGCAGCAAATTTGATGTACTTTGAGTTGCATTCAATGTGAACGCAGCATTAGGGTTTTTTTTTTTTTTTGTTTTATACAGACAGAAGTTATTCATCAAGGTTTATTCGTCTAAATATAGGACCTGCTGACCGTGCATGGAAACATGCACACATTCCACCTATGATTAAATGAGCTTGTACAAACCCAGACTCTGTATTTTAGTGAGAAATTCTCTACAACAGAACCGTTAGACCTACATTTTGAGTCCTTCGTTCCTGCAGGCCTACTATCACTTTCCGATTTCAGGCTTGACCTTAAAATGACATGAAAACATGAAAAGTGCAAACAAAGTGCACATAATTTAAGCTTTTGGCTAATGAAACGTATTAAGCAAATATTTATCAACTGTCTTACTCTGATTGTGTTTTGACAAGCTTTGAAAAACCTGCAGGTGACCTCTAAAGAGATTTACATGAATGACTCCTACCTCCTCATTCATGACTGGTGATTGCTAAAACACACAGCAGCCAAAAAGTCAGAAGTCAGATGGAAAACCCATAAATTGGATTAATGGTTTTGGGGATGATGATGATGAGTCCAGCTAGAATTTAAGACAAATAAAAACTATAAAATGACAACAGACTCAGCAGGGGTCTACAACCTTCAACACTGAAAGAGGAGCCATTTGGGTCGATTTCTCACTGAAGAGCAACAAAGTCTCACAAATACGATACTGATTTGTATTTATGATATTGTTACTCTTATGATATAAGAAATAATAATAAATAATATATTATTTTGTGACATGAAGAAACCATAAATGTAGCAATACATTCATCCATCCATCCACCTTCCTCCGCTTCATCCAGGACCGGGTCGCGGGGGCAGCAGTCTAAGCAAAGATCCCCAGACTTCCCTCTCCCCGGCCACTTCCTCCAGCTCCTCTGGGGAGACCCCGAGCCGTTCCCAGGCCAGCCGATAAACATAGTCTCTCCAGCGTGTTCTGGGTCTTCCCCGGGGCCTCCGCCCAATGGGACATGCCCGGAACACCTCAACTGGCTCCTCTGGATGTGGAGGAGAAGCAGCTCTACTCTGAGCTCTCTCTTCGGGTGACAGAGCTTCTCACCCTATCTCTGAGGGAGCGCCCAGCCACCATCCGGAGAAAACTAATTTCAGTCGCTTGTAGTCGGGATCTTGTTCTTTCGGTCACGACCCAGAGCTCATGACCATAGGTGAGTACTGGAACGAAGATCGACCGGTAAATTGAGAGCTTTGCAACACATTGCCTTTTGTTTTTCAAAATATGAAATAGTTTATAACTTTTGAGAGAGGTTAACATGATTTCCTTTCTAAAATAGACACTCTATGCCACATGGGACCATGCCAATGGAGCACATTTAGTAGTAGATAGTGTGATGTCATCACTGAGTGAAAAACCTCTATTTATTTTACTGCTTGCTGTTGGATCTCAGCCAAAAATGTGTAAATCTAACGAAACAACACTTAAAAATCTGTTAAAATCTTTTTCTTTGATTGTCCTTCAACTGTTTGTTTAGGGGGTGAATCAAGTTTAAGTTAATTGACTGTACTTTTGCTATTTTTTACTTTTGCCTACTTTTTACTTTTCAGTTACTTTTTCAAATTGAAAACTTTTTATTTTTCTTTAACTACACAGACACAATGGATGAGTAAAAGAGCCACATTTACGCCTGGTTCACACTAGAAACGCCACGTAGCGACGCAGAACGAAGGCCGCTTCCATTCCATCCTCTGCGGAAGGCTCACGCCGTGCAGCAGATCGTTTAGGCATCTGGTCTACATCAATCCTGACAGGAAGTTACATCAAGATACATGAGAAAATTCTGTTTATTTTCAAAATATAACCCATTTTTCACAATAAAACACCCCGATTGACAAATGCGATCATGTTTTTGCATCAAAACACACTCTAGAGATGAAGAAAACATATAATTACAACACAGACACACACACTTCTCTGTGTGTGTCTCAACAACAGATAAATTAAAGAAGTGTAGGCCTACTAACTATTTGATGCTTCTTAGCAAAAAAATTGGGTAATATTTTAAGGTTATTAACTTACCCATGATTATCACCTGAAAACCAGTTGAAAACAATACCTTTAAATGAATTTGAATACACTGTTCCCCCTCTTATTTGCGGTTTCACATATTTGCAGATTTGTTTTCAGTCACCTGACTCCTACGGTTAGTCACAAAAACTCTGACAACACAAGACACTTGGATGAGACTTTTGACTCCGAAGGCACTGCAGGAATTTCCCAGGAGGGAGTGCAGCCGAAAGGCACGCTAGCCCGTCCGTTACGCACACACACAGCAAGTTTTAAGCAAGTTTTTAACTAAAATTAAAAAAAAGAAAACCTTTGTTCTCTAGATCATAGGGCCAATCCAAATTCTTCGCTTCTCTCTACTCCTCCATTTGTGGTGCTAGGGTTGTCTAAAATCATTTTTTTTTCTAGGGGCCACTCTCCAAAGCGGAATGATACAGATCCCTCTGCCACGAGGGTATTCCGTGTCGTACTGTGCCACAGGGAAGCGCTTTTCTTCATGTGGGTCCATTCTATAGCACAAAAGTTTACATTTAAACATAAGTAATCAATTTTTGTTTAAGCATGGCGTGTTTAAAGTTATAAAACTGCAGTTTTTGTGTATTTGTGAGTGCTGGAAGCTCCGCGCTAACGCTAGCTGACTGGCGATTATTGGTGACATCATTGAGTGGACATAACTCTCCGTTTGGAGAGCTAAATGTTGGGGTAGGGAGAAGGGGTCGGAGGAACGGAAGAATTCCCCTCCCATTTATAGAGCGGAGCTGGAAACGTATTTCTAACAGCATTTTTTCATCAGCTCCTGATTCAAACAACTTGAAGAAAGAAATACTTAGACATGCAGTTTGAGCTTAATTTTCCTCACGTGTGTGCTCTATCACCAGAAAAATACCACAAGAACATTTGAATCAGAATGGGCCTTTAAGACCTGACATGCTCACATGAGACTGGAGAAGCAGAAGCTCACTCACAGGCAGCCCTGCCAACAACAAGAAATACTTCACACAGCAGCCTTTCACATGTGTTCTATTTTTATTAATGGAGACTCTTACCTTGTCCAATATAAACACAAAGACCATAATGAGCTATACATCCAAACAGGCTGTTTTCTGATGCTAATTTAATGCTGGAAACAGACGCTGGGCAGAGACCGCAGCTTAGCCGGTTGGAACGTAGAGCCGGCGTGGTCCCAGAGTCACCCTCGCCTCACCACCGAGGCCAATTTGTAGACATTCATTTCCTCCAATCTGTCAGGGCGGGTGGTGGGAGCAAGTAGTGGGGAGAAACAAGGCCAAATGAGACTCTTGGGGAATTCAGGAGCCCAGAGCAGCTAGCTTGATGTGTCCCCTTCTCCTCAGTGGGGCTCTCCTCCCCCTCTTTCTTCTTCTTCATGGTTCTGATTTCCAGAACAAAATAACTTCACTCTTTCTCTGAAACCTCTTTGACAAAGAAAATTAGCATTCAGGATCTGATAGCAGAAGCTTTAAGGTTTGCAGGGCTAACTAACTCAAAGCTAAGCCTGTGTTTTTTTCCAACTTGCTTTGTTGGCCTCAAACTCACCCAATAGACACTGATCCAAGTATTTAGTGTGACTCTTCTAAACGTTGGGGGGAACCCTTAAAATATTTAATAAAATGCTCAGTAGCCTATACAGAAAACAAACATTTAGGTTCTTCTATTTGGTCAAAAATGTCCCTAAACGCTAGGCTGGTTTTAAAAATTAAGAACATATAAATAAATCATGTTTATAATTTTTACAAGTTCAGTGAAATTCTTTGGGCTTATTTATGGCACCAAGTCAGGACCAGCTTAAAATTTAAAACCAGATTGTACATTTTAAAGAGAAACATTTGAAAACAGATGTAATCTGGAACGTACACATTGTAATCTTGAAATATGTCAAAATTTGAAAAAAAAATAAGTGTAATAAAAAAATTAACTTGAAGAAATACTGAAAATAAACCCCAAAAATATACTGTTATTCAGTGAAAAATTATACTTAAATATAACAGCTGCTATTTTATTTTCCTACTTTTTTTGTTCTTTCGCTCTTCACTTTTAGCTCTTATTTACAGTTTCAATTCATTTCTCACATTTTCAATATTTTCTAAAAGTTTACAAAATGCACTCTTAAATTTGGAAATATTTTCAAATATCATTGTTTTTTTTTGTTTTTTTTTTTACAATTTTATT
Source organism: Oryzias melastigma (assembly GCF_002922805.2). Classification (NCBI taxonomy): domain Eukaryota; kingdom Metazoa; phylum Chordata; class Actinopteri; order Beloniformes; family Adrianichthyidae; genus Oryzias; species Oryzias melastigma. The sequence goes on from NC_050514.1 coordinate 1,687,975, forward strand.
TTTGAAACTTTCAATATGTGTTGTCCGCTGTGATGGTTAAAATAATCCTACCATGCCTCAGTCCAAATGGTATTTTCCAATATCGATTATAACCCATTAATTTAATTTTTAGACTATTTTATAATGGTATAGGTCGATTTGATTCCAATTAAAGCTTGACTCAGACAGATCGATCAGGTTGGACGAATTGATAAATCGATACATACACCCTGATCCTGATTTGGTCCCATACATACAGTATCTTGTTCTCACTTCCCTTTTTATGGACGTAGTTGCGTAGTAGCCACTAAACTTTTAGCAGATAAAGTTTTATGATCAAGGCTGGCCTGTTCTCAGATATTAAAAACTTCTTTCTCATACAAACTCAATTATGTAACACGCGCTTCTTTTCTACTTTAATTATGGCGTACCTAGCAGTCACACACCTGAAAATTTATAGTTTGTTTTTCATTTGAGTTCTTGCCTTGGGAGAAAGAGGAGGAGCAGTCACACAGAAACCATTCTCTGATCTATCTAAGGGATTCTGATGCATTACGTCTAACCACGATGTGCTTTAGACACAGTGGAGGAGGTAAACTCCTGCCATTGGAGCATTCGACAACCAGTGGCGGGGTGTCATGCTGCAGGGCTCCTGCTGGTTTTCCTCAAATCCTGTCTTATCTGCTGATGATTACCAGGATCAGGTGAGTTTGGCCAGTAGGTAGCTTCAATGCAGGATGGCTGGAAAACATGTTGGACACCGACCTTAGTGTCTATCATGTGTGATTTATGCTGATGACTAATGACAAAAGCCATCCGAGCATGTGGCAGCCGTCCCAGTAAAGTCTACGGAACCACAAAAACTATAAACTATAAAAGTTTAGACATAATCATCAAAGATGTAAAGGACAACTCCAGTGACATTTTGAGTTTCAATGATACCTCTCTGTTCACGTGGGTTGGGGACCGGAGTCATCCGCAAATATACCGAATACGCAAATTTGGAGAACTCCCCACCCTCGTGGGCGAACGATGTCTGTTACCGATCTTCATTCATGAAAACAGTACTGATCATGCGCTGTAGAACATTTAATAAATAACATTAGAGTATTGCTCAACATAAAGAGTTTTTCTTTTTTTTTCAGAACAGCAGCATACATTACGACGTGGATGAGGAGTGTCACTCTGTCTCTCTTAAAAGAAGAAGCGCGTTTTCGCCTTCAACCATAATAAACACCGGCTCTGGGTGATAATTATCCTCCGCGATTATCTTCTTGGTAATATCAGGACTTTTTTTCGTCCACTGATGCCATTTCTCCATGCAGGGGCATGGAGGGAGGAGGGGGCGTTTCTTTCACGGAGGGGCAGCTCCCGTTACTGTTCCCACTCCGCGCTTCTCCTCGCAATCCTCCTCGCGATCCCCCTCCTCGCTCTGCAGGGGGATCGCGGAGATGCACCTCAGCAGTGCAGCAGCTCCTTCAGACACAGACATTTCATACAAGCATTTTGAATTTTCAGAGTTTTTGTGACATACCAAAAGAGTCACAAGATTGAAAAAAATCATCAAACACGTGAAACTGCGAATAAAGAAAGGCGGATCCGCGGGGAAACTCTATTTTAAAAAGCTTTTCAGTTGTCTTCCATTAAGACCTTTTTTGAAAAATTATAAAAGCTGTGTTGGGACATAATTTTTGCAGATTGGCAGCATGTATTTTAGAAATTAAAGTTGTGGGCGTGACCATTGGGGCGGAGCAACCCTGCTCCTCCATTCCCTTACTCGTTGCTGAGAGGTCTCTGTTTACACGCTCTCCCACTAGCTCACATAACCTCTTACCCCCAACCTAATATTACCGGTGCAACAAAAATGGTGAACAATATTGTGCATTACAAATACGCTCTTTGTCTGACTTTTTTTGTGTGTGTCCCCCTGATTCACAACAATTTGAATTAAAAAAATCCTCGAAATTCAATTTTAAGCTTAATTTTCTTTATATACGTCATCATCCATGGGGAAAAAAACATCAAAAACACATTCTTCATTGGAGTGGGTCTTTAAACTTAAAGGTGGATGGAGTTTCTTGGTCTTTAAGGAAAACTAAATGCTGACTTAGCGAAAGTGAAGAGAACAGCTGCAGGCTCTGGAGGTGGTCAAACCCAGCTGTACAGTACTCTACTGCCATTTTTTCCCTTTCCCCCAATCATCTATAAAAAGAATTACACTAATTATATGCCACCAGTTATCATCATTTTATTGCCCCTTAGCCTCTGAGTCATAACATCTGAATTTATCAGAAAAGAAGAAAGGGTTGGGAGTGTTAAATTTGACCATGTTCCATCAGTTTAATGACTTATGAAGCTCTGCCTAGGAGTGCTTCTGCCGCTCATTTATATGCTCTAAGCTTTGTAAAACCTCTCAAATGACTATTTTGAGTAATTACTGCGCACACACTGCCAGATATTGAAAGCGAGATGCTCTGAATTCCTGAAAATCTCATCTGTAAGCGTTCAAGCCCATACCACATGAGTTTAGATCGACCTCATGGTTTTTATTCAAGCTGCTGTGTCAAACTGTTCTCTTTTTAAATTTTAAGTGTGGTAGGGGTCTACAAAGCTGTCTGGCGCCATCATCCTCCTACACATGTCATTACTGCAACCACAAAGCCAGTATAGTATAACCCCATATTCACAGTCTTACCACTGCCTATGACGGATAGAAATAGGAAGAATATGTCTACAAATGCTCCACGAAACATCCCGCAAATAAACCACAATAGTTATTACGTCTTTACATGAACTCCTGATGTTAGCATTTTGTCTTAGAATGCTGTATATTTGTTGAATATTTTTCAGTCCTGTGGTTTTCGTGGAGAAGAGGTGGAAGAAAGTCCCATATGGAGAACTGCAGGACGTGATGCATCAGCTCGCCTTTGAAAGCTCACCTGCAGTCTCTTTAAATACTTTTCAGATATAAATAACAACAACAAAAAAAATGAAGTTGGAATTAGATAGCTTCTTTCCAGTAAACAATTTGTTTAGATCATTAAACAAGCTGCCACAAACAGAGCTGCAACACGGTGCCAGTGAGCTCTTTGGGTTTCAAATGTCTCTTTGACATTAAGACCTAAAGCCACCAGCCACAAAGTCCTCTGTCAGCATGAATCTCAGTGTATGACTTCATGCACACGTCAGCATGTTTGCCCCCTTCTCCCTGTGGTCCCTACCCTGTAAAAACTATGTTCACACCAGATTCATTTCTTACCATGTTTCGATCTTGTGGCTACAGGCTTGACAGGCTGAATTTGGACTGAATACTCTGAAATGAAAATGGGGTTTATAACTTGTTCTTTTTGTCTGACGATGGAGGACATAAAACAGTATATAAAACTCAGTGTATTTTATAAAATCATCAGTGGTTTGTCATCCCCTCTGCTCAGTTTGCTCAAATAAGATCCTTCTCCCAATGAGTGACAAGAGGGTCAGTTTGACAAGACTATTGTTCATTTGCAAAAATAGAATATAGTAATAAAAAAACCCTAAAAAAATGCATTTCTAAGTATTTCTCTATTAACATTGTTGTGAATCAGGAGCAGATGAAAGAAAACCATTTCAAAAAGGTCGAATCTGTGAAAAGAAAATACGCTGTGTGGGCCACATGCTCCTTGCTCCGCTACATTCTGATGCATCCACTTGTAGACAAATAGATCCATGAATGTCTTTGTCTTCCTTGTCTGAGCTGAAATCTGGATCAAAACTGTGCAGCTGTACACAACTCAGAAGCTATCATTCTGCAGAAACTGTTTCTAGGAAACCACACGTTTTTTTACTAAAAACAGCACAATCACAAAATCACTGGGAACGTTTTAAAAATACATCTAAAGATAAACGAAGTGGGATTTTAAATAGTTTATTTTATAGATTAATTGACACTATTGGTAATGTTTTTGCATTATTGTGACTGTAAGCTTTAACTATCCATTTCTTGACTTTTAACTTGAAAAAATTCCCAACGTTCACATGATCACCAGCCTAAATCTTCACACTTCTTGTGGTGATTCCTTCACATCTCTCAAAGCTGAATCACTTGATTTTTTTCCTTTGCAAGAAAGTAATACCATTTTGTGTAAGTCTGCAAGTCTCTGCTTGATCTGTGGGTTAAGCCTTTGAGTGGATACAGGTAGTTATGATCCATCCAGTAATTTTTCTTAACCACCAACTCAAATCCTTTTTTTCGAGGAAACTGTCGCAAACGAAAGAACTTTTCTAACGTTCACAGGTAGAACACATTTTTTAAAGCTCTTCCTTAAATTGTATCTTCTGGTTTCTTTTCATGAAAAGGAAGTTATGTCTTATCTGTTGTGGTTCAAATACAAAAAGATGTTTCAGAAATCTAAATACACTTAGATGCTTCAAACCCTAAAACCAGCATAAATATTAGAGACAAAAATTCTTGAAGCATTTTTCTCATAGTGGAGGACATATTTAAGAGCAAAGTTGTGTGTTTATGAGTTGAGTATTTCTTTGTTCAAATTGTGATGAATCAGCAGCAGAGAAAAAATACTGTTAAAAAAAATTCTTTTTTCTGATACATCCACTTGCAGACAAATAGATCCATGTACATCTTCATTTTTCTCAAGAAACTCTACTACTAGATAGCTTCAATATTGCTTACCATTTTTGTTGCAGTGCTAATACTAGCTTGGCATTGCTAGAGGCTGTAAGCTAGCAGAAGAGCATGTAAACAAAGGGATGATGGGATATAAGCAGAGGCTTACTTCCAACCCAACAGTTCCACCCACAATTCAAAGGAGATTTTCTAATGAACTCCTGCCACGCTGCACAAACTTTGTCCTTGAAAAAGACACTTTTTAAAATGTAATCTACGTAAAACTGCATAATCAGAATTAAAAGACCGCTGGGAACGTGTTTACAACACATCAAGCATTAAGTTAGATGTTCAATTAATCTTTACTGCTGTTACTTGATTCCTCCAAAGCCAGAAGCAGTTGACTTACCAAAGTTCATGAAGTCCATGGACACAACAGGTGCTGCATGTCAGTCAACAAGTGCTTGAACACACCTTCGCGCTAAGCTCCGAACCCTCCTCCCTCCCCGAGCGCAGGTGTCGGACGTTAAAAAGAGTGCAAAGTGTAAACAGGCCCTCTTTTAACCAGAAGGGCACATAAAAAGCAGTTTGCAGAGTTTTGAAGCTGCTTCATTATTGCCGAGTAGCATATTGACACAGCTGCGGGCCCCACCTTCTTCCCCTATTGCCTAAAGAAAAGAGGTTTGCTTGGCAGCCTGCACAAACTGCTATTTTGAAAGTTTAAAGAAAATCCTAACAGCTCCGAGATATTGTGTAGAAGCCAGACAAAAACCCAACAAGCCTTTGTAAGCTCCCGAGGATTCTGGGCTTTTGTGAGTAGAAAATTAGGCTTCTCTGTGTACAGTTGCATGCCTGTACATATGCATGCATGCAGGATGGTGTATACTGTATCTGTGTGGGTCTGACGGTGTGCGTGTGATCTTTGTATTCGCTGTCAGTACTCAACTGCTGCTTGAAAAATGCTTATGCCTCAAAAAGGACTGGCTTACAATTCTAAATTCCCCGCTAAAGGGCACAGAGAGAATCCAGCTGAGGCGCAACTGATAAAGAAGACTCTTTAGAAGAAACTCCTGAGCAATTCACAGATGTGTTTCTTTGTGTCAGTGGTGGAACATGAGTTTGAGAGAAATGTTCCCATAATTACACTCCACTGAACGAGGACCTATCATTTAGTTGAAAAGTGAATGAGTTGATGCTGTGAAAGCTCTTTGGTCACGATGGCAGTGAGGATGAAGAGGGTCTGGATTAAGCAGACATCTGTCATTGAAGGGCTGAGTGTGTAGTAGACTGCTTCTCATAGTGTTTTATAAATCTCTGGCCTTTACATTTACTTCCTCTAAGATGGGTCACAGGCACATTAAAATCTATTTCCTGTTTTTTATTCTGTATAAGCTTGAATAAATAGCATGTAAAACACATTTTGCTTGTAGAGACATTTAAAGGGCACTGTGTGCATTTTCTAGTTATTTTTTCACATTTCACATGATTTAACCCAGAACACTTTCGCTATAAAAAATTAAACCATCATTTTTGCTGGGTAATTTTTACCTGATATAATATACCCAATAAAAAGTATCCGTCATAAAAAAAACGATCAAAACACATGATAAATTAGAGTAACTTTTTTTATTTTCAACTGTGGTTTATGTAAGAAAATTGAAAATATAAGCACAGAAAGATCCTAAAAACATGCTTGAAACTGACAGAAAAATTAGGAATTTGAGAACAAAAACTCCTAAAAAAAATAAAAAACAATGATACTGGAGACTTGGTCTTTGGTCCACCCATTCCTGGGACATGTATGACTTTACCCAGGGACCAATGACACTCAGAAAAATGCAAAATATTGGAAATCATGTAAACACTTTTGTTCGGGTGAAAATCACCCGGTGATAGTGCTCTAGGGTTAAGAATATCAGTACACTTTAACTTGACAAATTGAGATGGTCATCTGATGATTCTTGTCCAGGGCTCCCTTGAAGTAGAGGTTTTTAATCTCAATGGGACTTGGTTAAATAGAGGTTCAAGAAAGAAAAGGGCCATGACCCAAATGACACTCAATAAATCTGTTGAGATACGAACGATGTAACAAAACCATCTTTGTACGCCTTTAAAGACCTGCTACAATGACAATTGTGTTTCTAACATGTTTCTCTTTTGAAGGATTGTTTGGTGGTTGCGCAGGTCAGCCAATGATCAAAGGGTCAGGGGTTTGATCCCCGCTTCCTCCACTCAACTTTTGTGTCCTCGGGCAAGACACTTCACCCCCTAAACTCCAGTGTGGGTCCGCTGGTATGTGAATGCATATGACATATGTCCCAGTGATGGTCGCTACTGGGAGCCACGCCTCTGTCAGTCTGCCCCAGGATAGCTGTGGCTACATGAGTAGCTAACGATGACTTTGTATGAATAAGGAGTGATACACATTGTAAACTCTTTGATGGTCAGGAAAAGTGCAAAAAATTCTAATCGATTATTATAAATGGCTTTAAGCTGTTACATAAAATCTACAACCGGGCAGACTCCATGCTCCTCTCCAATCCATTTTGGCTAAAAACAGCACAATCATAATTAAAAAACCACTGGGAACATCTTTACAGTAGATCAAAAGATTATTGGAGTGACTTTACCATCAGAGATGTCCCCGGCGACACGTATATAACACATTCTTTAACCTACCGTAACACTTTGACCATTGACATGAATCTGATGTGGCTTTTCTCATTGGCTATGCATCACAAAGTGTTGCATAATGGCGCAAAGTTGCTTTTCTCCACGACATAGTCAGCTGATTTACATTAAATGCTTAAACACTAACTGTTAAATGCTGCATATCAGTACAGAGCTGCTTTTCTCTGCTTCAGAATCTGGTTAAATTATGTTTATTATGCAACGTTTGAAGAGTTACAATAGTCGAAAGAATGTCAACATTGAAGCTAAAGCTCCGGTGTTAAAGGGTTAAATCAATTAATAACATAGAAAGTCTAGACAAATCAGCTTTCTAAAATGTGTAGCTTACAGGGTTTTCAATGACAATACAAAACAGTAATTACCATATTTTTTGCACACTAAATTATCAGTCAACCTTTAAGAATGGTCTATTTCCAAACGTTGGAAATAAGGCGCACAAAACTATAAAGAACATTTTGCGCGTCAAAGGAGTCAGAGATAATTTGTCAGACTTTATCAACTGTGTTCACAGCAAATCTAGAATTTGTTTGTAGCATGCTACACGTTAGCCACATTAGCGTATTCACCAAATCTCATAACTCGTAGCTCCCGAACTTGTTTGCTGCTCATTAAAAAACAGACTTAAATTGTTAAAACAAATGTTACTGTGGCTATGTGAACACCCAACTTTGTTTGTAACATTCATTCATTCATTCATTCATTCATTCATCTTCTTGTCCACTTCTTCCCTTTCGGGGTCGCGGGGGTGCCGGAGCCTAACCCGGCTACTGAAGGGCGAAGGCGGGGTTCACCCTGGACAGGTCGCCAGTCTGTCGCAGGGCTGTTTGTAACATATTAAAAAAAAAAAAAAAACACAGTCCAAAAACGTTACATGTTAGCCACATTAGCATATTCACAACATCTGTAGCTCCCAAACATGTTTGCAACATTAAAAACAAACTGATAATGCTAAAGCTATGCTTACACCTAAACTTGTTAGTAAAACGTAAAAAAAAAAACATTCCAACAATGCTGCACGTTAGCCACATTAGCGTATTCACAATAATGCTAAAACAAATGTTACCATGGCTATGCTAACACCCAACCTTTTTAGTAACACTTAAAAAAGAAAACACAGTCCAACAACGCTACACGTTAGCCACATTAGGGTATTCAGAAGATCTGTAGCTCCCAAACTTGTTTGCATCTCATTAAAAAACAGGCTGATACTGCTAAAACAAATGTTACTGTGGCTATGCTAACACCCGACCTTGTTAGTAACTTATAAAGAAACTACAATCAAACAACACTACACGTTAGCGTACTCACAATATCTGTAGCTCCCAAAGTTATTCGAAACACATTAAAAAACAGGCTGATACTGCTAAAACAAATATTTCTGTAACGATGCTAACACCCAACCTTTTAAGTAACACGTAAAAAAGAAAACACAGTCCAACAACGCTACACGTTAGCCACATTAGGGTATTCAGAAGATCTGTAGCTCCCAAACTTGTTTGCAACTCATTAAAAAACAGGCTGATACTGCTAAAACAAATGTTACGGTGGCTATGCTAACATCTGACCTTGTTAGTAACTTGTAAAGAAACCACAGTCCAACAACAACACATGTTAGCCACGTTAACGTATTCACAATATCTGTAGCTCCTAACTTGTTTGCAGCACATTAAAACAGGCTAATACTGCTACAACAAATGTTACCGGGGCTATGCTAACACCCAACCTTGTTAGTAAGATGTACAATTTTAAAAATAAACACAGTCCAACAATGCTACATGTTAGCCACATTAGTGTATTCACAATAACAACCGACCCTGTTTGCAACCTGACTTATTTTTTTGACCGTGTACCTCTCAAAATCACTTTGGCATCAGAAAGCACAATCAGAAATAATACAGATTATCAGGCGCACTGTCGCTTTTTAGAAAACAATTAAGGCTTTTAAGCGCGCCTTTTACCATGGAAATACAGTACACTTACAGTCGCACCTCTTTGTTGAGTTTTTAGTGTGTAGTCTCAGTGCATTGCGACCAAATGATGGTTTGAGTCTGCATGGTAACAGTATATTTAAAGTAAAAGGATGGTAATTTGTTGATTTTTTTATGTCACCATTTCTATTAATTAAATGCCAAATTATTAACAAAGAGTGATAGCTAGATTTGACAGCTTAAATCCCAGAATCTTATCGACTGACTTTAACACACAACGGGTGGATTACTGTCGATTTTCTGTCCGTCATGGTTTGAAATGGTTTAAAATCTGGCATTTATTTAGAAATCAATATAAACAAGAAAGTTCTATTTAGCTTAAATGTCAGGCATTGGAAGACTGATTCCATACTCCTTGACAACCAGGATATGTTGGTTTAATTGATTTTTGCAGTACAGCCTCTAATGCTAAACTACAGCTGGTTAGGTGTCCAGCATGTGTGTTATTTTAAAAAGTTGAGGCAAACAACAACTAAATGAGGAAACGTTGGTGGTTGGATGTTTTCCTCTCATTCAAAACACTCTCAAGTTATCCTTTTGTGATTGTTTTCTTCAACTCTACACATATAAAACAGCTAAACATGCGTGTACAATTCCATGGGGCTCCTTTTGCAACCACTAGGATGAGCCTTAAATGAGAAGTCTGAACCAACTTTCTGTTCTCTTTGCTGTTCCAGTTTTTTGGTCAACTTCCCTGTGTTTTTCTACAATAAATATGACATTTTTGGAGAAGAGACATTTTTAATCTGCCGAACTAACTGGATTAGACAAAAAACAAACAGCTTTAACATAATATCTGCAAGGCCCCAAAAACGTAAAATTTCCAGACATTAATGCTTTAATACTGTTGTTATATAATGAAAATATTAAGCATATGAGGAAAAGTCCCTTATGAAAAAAGCAAAAACTCCTCGCTAATGTTACGTTTTTTCCCCTAAATAAATAAGCAGAAAGAGTTCATTATCCCATGAAACAGAGGTTCTCAGAGAACAGGATTAGATGTTAGCTTTAGATTTTATCATCCTATGTGTAATTTTGTTCAGAAATGTCTCACTGCACTCCTGCTGTTATTTATGCTAGACTACATGACTGCCAAACAGGATGAAATGCTTGCATAAGTATGGTTTTGGATACGTGCATGCCATTATTCTGCTCATGCCTTTGTAGAAATTACACAAAAATATTTGAACCTGCTCTGTCACAACACAAATGTTACTACGTGTCCTGTCTGTCGTTAAAACTTTGAGAACCCCTTCTTTAGTCCCTATAGGGAAATACTGGCCATCAGCAGTGCAGATTTTAGATTAGCAGATGCTAATGTCAACCATCTACCGATCATCTGATGGTCAGCTAATGGCCCTATTACTTGGTGGGGGTCTTGTTGTGGCTCACAGATGGTGACACTCATTTGTGGTTATTTGCTAATGTGTGGCAGGTTGCCGTCAAGTTGCTCAGACGGTCAGAATCCTGTGATAACAGGACATGGGTAACTCAGAATCTTAAATGCTATATATTTGGGAGGAACGATGTCTTCACTGGCCAATGCCTCTCAAATTATTAGCTGTTGAGGAGCCGTACCTCCTGCATCTCTGCTGTGGTGCAGAGGCACAACGGTTGACCTCTAATTGGAGGATAGCAGGTTTGGTTTGTGCCTTGCCTGCCTAAGTGTTGAAGTGTCTTTGGGCAACACCCTCATAGGTTGGTGTCAGTGTGTGAATGTGTGTGTGAATTGGTGAATGGGACTCTAAAGCCTCGCTTTCACTGAACGGTTTGTTTTCATGGCGAATGGGTGGCGTAGACCCGCTAGTGTGTCAGTGCGTCATTGAGGTGCGACGACAAGAAAAGCAGCAACAATGGAGGTCATCCAGCAGCTCGTCTTTTTCTTGCTTTACTTTTTGTACATCGGGTATAACAGGAATTTAATGTTGTTTGAATGAAGATTGCGGACGGCTAAGAAAAAAAAAACGCTGTAAAGAAAACGGAATTGCTAGCTTAGCGCTATACTGGTGCTTTCTAATGTTGTCATCACTTTCTGCCAATCAGCAGGTTTCAACAGTGGCTCCCCCCAACCGTCCTGTTCTATTTTTTAATGGACTTACAGCTTAATGGGGCCTCTAGAGGTATGAGTTGGAACTGTTTAATGGGTCAATTTAACAATGGAAACGCTCTTAATACCGGATTGAACCAGACTGTTCCGAACCGGACTGCACAATGGAAACAAGAATTTATTGTAACGTTTATTGTAGGTTGAAAAGGGATATAAAAGTATGCACCATTTACCAGAGGGCCACGTGGCATTACATCCATCTCAAGATATTGCCCCTGCCTCCTCCAGAGTTTAATTGCATTGTAGCCCAATCTTTATGCTCTCTTTGTTGGCATGTGAGTCTCTTTTATAGCTGCAGTGTCTTCAGCTATTTGAGTCGTAACGATTGGATTTGTTCAAAATTGAGTTTGTTTCTAGACATACCGTGTATGTGTGTATGAGAATAGTACTTAGTTAGCCCGACATTTAAGTTCATATGTTTGTTACTATTTTATTGTTATGGATATAATCAATATTTGCAACTCTTTCAACAATTATATTTTTCTTAAAGAATCTTTCACCCACCAGCTGCTAATATTAAAGTTGTGTTACTCTAGGACTGCACGATATGCGGCATTAGTAATCAAGTATGATGACAGTAGGACTTGTGATACATGAACAAATAGCAAAACAACTAATAGATCATTTCCATTTTACTGCAACAGTTTTATTCACATAAAATTATGGATGTAATGAAGGAAGACATGAATGTAGGTGGTGTTAGAATAGAGGAAGCAAAAGACAGGGTTGGATGGAGGGAGTATTTTGGTGTTGCGATCCCTGAAGGGAAAAGCAGAAAGGAAAAAAAAGTTGTATTTAAATCAGCCTAAGTTAAATTGCTCAACAAGTTATCTCAATGGCAGACACTTAAGAAGTTGTACATTGGGGAAACACACCAGGAACAATTTTCAACCTTTCCTGTCGTACTGGCCATAACTAATAGGACAACAATTAAGAACCATGTGGTTGGGGTGTGTTTTGGGTGTTTTTGAAAACATTGTAGTTTACCTGTTTATGTGTTAACATTCGAGGTAACCATTTATCATGGTTTTATCGTGAAGTTTATATATTTTTAATTAGTGTGCATCCATAAAAGTGTTACTCTCATTGCAAAAATATCAAGTTTAACCTGGTTACAGTAAAATATTTCGTGTAACTGTGCCTAAACACAACTCAAGACCATACATGGGATCTGACACACTGTTTTAACACTTTAACACCTTTACCTCCAGTGTTGACATTTTTTTAACTAGCATAACTCTTCAACTGTTTACGGAATTAACATAATTCCATTATAGAAGAGAAGTAGCCTTGCGCAGATATGCAACATTCCAGCAGTGAAGTGTTCATGCAATGAACATACATCAGCTGATTGTGTCATGGAGAAAAGCAACTATGCGCCTTTACTAACAGAAAATATTGGTCCGTCCATCCATCCATCAATCTTCTTCCACTCATCCTGGACGGGGTCGCAGGGGCAGCAGTCTATGCAAAGATGCCCAGACTTCCATCTCCCCGCCACTTCTTCAGATAGATCACACCTTATAAATCAAATACACTTTAAAGAAATTTCTATCAATTTTTTTAGGCAAAAGAACTTATCACTCACTTGCCCCATTCAAATATAAAACATATATCCATCCAAATGTTTTCCAAACAAATCAGTTGTAAAATCATCATTCCATAGTTTTAAAAAGTTAACAAAAGCCTGGATTCGTGTTGACTCCTTTTGAATGTAGCTGCTTGTAAACGAGGGCATTGTGCAAGAAAAGAGTGAAGCATTCCCAAAAATAACCATACACAGAAACGCACTGTAGTAAGATAGACCACAGAACAGGTTGCTAAGCCCCAAACCACACCACAGCCAGATATAAATGTGTGTGAAGTCAGTCCAAAGTATGTGCTCTACACTGTGGTCGTATTCCCTGGCTAAATTTATTAAGGTTTTCTCCGGTTAGATTATGGCCAAGGAAACCAAAAAATGCATGCAGGAAGCCGACTTTACGTTTGTCTCCAAACCACATCAGTATTTTATTTTTTAAAGCCCCATTCAGCTCATATTCAACACAAGCTGTAAAATAAAGCTCTGTTCAGTTTTTTTCCTCTTTTGAATCATAAAAAAATATAAACTCCACCACAGAAAAGCAGTTGTGCATTTTTGCATGATGGAAAATGGAAGTCTTGGATTATATGTGTAGAAAATGCAATTTGGTGTTTAATTGATTCAATGATCTGCAGTATTTCCTGGTTTTGTTTTACTATTTAGATCTAAGCAAATACACTATGATTGAATCTTGGGCACAACCATTAGGAAAGTTATCAACTGAACTATTATGGACAACAACAAGGGTGTCAGAAATTAGTCCTCTGTCTCTCCCTCTGGTCACAGGTGGGATCCATCACCAGAGTGCTAAACGCACAACATCTCCCAGCAATCCCAGCGCACAGTTCCTGGATGCCGCTCACCTAACTCTATTTGCAAATCAACCAGAAGACACATAAGCACTGGACAGAGCCTCGCTCAGTGCAAAGTATTGTTTGTGCCACTCTGCCTGCATTACTGAGCGTTTTATCCAAACATGATCTGCCCGTTCTGTGACAATGTGTTTACAAAAAATACACCAGTAATTGTTGCCTGTCCTGAAAGGGTTAGTTTTTCTCACTTGTTTCCCGAGGAGACTCCTGCAACACTCCTCTGATGTTTCAGGGAGGTTTTGGAGGGGCTGGCTACCCATTAGGTTTAAGTCACACCTGTGTGAAGGGTTGACTCGTACAGGTCCTGCAGGGTTTTGGGTTGTCCGGGCCCATGGAGGGTCGTAGAAAGGAGCACCCACACCTTAAAGGGAGTACAGGTGCATCTTGCAGTTCTTTTGAGGCTTGTAAAGCCACCTTAAGAGACGTCATGAAAATGGAGCGCACCGTTTTTGTGTGTGTGTTAAGTACATTCTGAAATCTTTGTGAGGATAGTGTTGGGGCGGCCGTGGTACTGAGGTGGGATCAACCTCTGCTAGGAAGGTCTCAGGCTTGGTTCCTGCCTTGCCCACTCATGTGACAAAGGCAAGGGATGTCAAACGCATATGTTGGGCAAGACGGTGAGCCCTAAATTGCCCCAGATGGTTGTAGCATGGCACCAGTGGTTGTGTGTATGCATGGGTAGCTCAGATAGTTGAGCAGGTGGGGCAATAGTTGATGGGTTGGTGGTACTAATCTCTGGTTGTCTAATTTCCTCATTTCTAATATTCAAGCAGTGCAGGGAGTGTGCATTTCTCACTTAAACAACACTAATGAAAAATCTGCACAACATGCCTGTGTCTGACCTACATCTTTATGTGTTGTTTAGGCGTTTGCCACAACTTGATGCCTGCAGCATTCCCACAAAAAATATGCAATCTTAGCATATTTAACAATTTTAAAATTCCGTGTAGGCCACCTGCATGCCCTGTTGTGACGGAGGTTTCCTGATTCTGCTGGATGCCACAGATTTGGTCACCTGACCTGATAATTCCATCTATGGCTGTGGTAATTATAAAAATGGTTTCAGGTTTTTTATGTAAAGGGAGTTTCTTATTAACCTCAATTATTGGAAGCACTGTTCAAATTTAAGGAGAAAATGTGTGTTTTTGACAAATTGCCAAGATCCTAGTGATATGAGGAAGATATTCTGGGATCAAAATTTTAAGCAAAATCTCACAGTAATAGTATTTATTTAGTGTTTTGATACATTACATGACTTGTAGATTGGGTTTGTGATAGAGCTGGATATTCAGTGTCACAATCGGACAACTGAGACTCAGCAGGTACAGCAGGTGCCCTCCAGCTGTAAAGGTCAGTGTTTGCACTTTTAGCCACACCACGTGCCAACTTGTCCTTGAGCAAGACACTAAGCCCCACATCAACTCATCAGCAACTGACCTTAGGTAAAAATAAAATTAAAAAGGCTGTGTAAGCATTTGTGCATTGGAAAACAAAAAAAAAGTTTTCGAATCTTTTGATAAAACATATTCGTAGACAATTTTTGTGTTAAAAAAATGGAAAATGTGGAGCTTTCTCCAGTTTTCGAACCTTCGTGAAAATCTGTCACTAAGTAAACATAACATCTTGGTAGACATGACTTGGTAGGGTTTTGTAGTGCCTGACAAATATTTCCTCATTAAGCTAAAGTGGAGCAACCTGGCCCAGGGGAGGGGCCGTGTCTTATAAACGCTCATGTTCATTGTGGTTCAGGGGGTCTGTGTTCAGAGTTGGTTCGGAAGTCTCTGCTGGTTACCTGCTGTAAAATTAAAATCTCAAGCATCTTCCTCCACACAGACCTCTTTGTTTTTTGCCTTGGACTTGTCAGTCACTCTCTGGACTGGAGAGTGACATTTGGTGTCAGAAGTGGGATGACGACCCAGAAAACAAGTAGCAAGGCTGCCAAACTTATGGCGGAGCAAGAGCCAGTTGAACTTTATGTAGAAGGTAAAAACTGCGCAACTGATGATGGGAATGAGGGTCCTGAAGTAGAAAAGACCAAAATCAGGAAGGCAACCTTCTAGTCCAATTTTATGAACTATAAGCCTTAAAAAAATAAAAACAGTGGACCTTATAGTCCAGGGCACCCTATATATAGATGAAATCTAGTTGTGTGACTTAATTTACCTTTTAGCTTTTTCCGCCTTATATATCACCAAAGTTTGAAAACACAATTTATTGGCTATGTTCGCTATACAGAGCAGAAAATACAGTACATTTTTTTTTTATCAGCTTTAGAAAAAAGTGGCAGGAAAGGAAAAAAAAAACAATCACAGTGTGTGGTTGTCATGATGTTAAAATCCAACCAGAGACATAACAAAAGGATTTTGTAACAAAGATGTTTGTACATCAGTAAATGAGGGCTGTCAGGACTCCAACTCCCAGTTCCACCCCCGACCATCAGAGGGAGCCCTCTCCAGAATATTGATTGCTTCTCACCAGCTGTATTCCATTATCTTCATCAGTCTCACCATATTTAACTGTTCACCTCACTCCTCATCTCCGCGAAGTATTGCCTAGTTATTCCTAGCAATTTCAGAGCGTTCATATTCTCTTTTGCCTACTCGTGTTTTCGACCCTTGCCTGTTTATTCGCCTTCCCGTCTAGCTCCTTGTCCTTGACCTCTGCCTGGCTCTGACTACGTCTCTGTTTTTGCCCTTGTCTGTCTTGGAT
>NC_050514.1:1704568-1708880 GCF_002922805.2 Oryzias melastigma
TGTTTTTGACCCTTGCCTGTTTATTCGCCTTCCCGTCTAGCTCCTTGTCCATGACCTCTGCCTGGCTCTGACTACGTCTCTGTTTTTGCCCTTGTCTGTCTTGGATGTTTATTAAAACTTTACCTGCTTGCACATGGATCCAAACGCCTCCGTGCCTTCATCACAAGGGCGAACTGAATAAAAGTCCCTGCTGGTTGGTTACTTTTTGACTGCACCTTCCAATTCTAAATGAGCTTCAATTTGGAATTTAAAGACTTGCCACTGTAGTAAACTCTTTTGATATCATTTCTTTTTCTTATCATCCTGAAAAAATACATAAAATTGATAAACATGCTAAATGGAACCAAAAAGCTCCAAGTATATATTGGAACTTGAGAGTATAGTGTTTTTATTTCATATTTTCTGTTATTAAAATTATCAGAACATCTTTGACTTGATGCTTTTCATGATCCCATTGTTATTGCTTGTATTTTATTTTACTTTTAGATTTAAACTTTTGTTAAAATAAAAAAAAATAAACTAAATAAAATCCAAATAAACTTTTAAAAAAGTGTGTTTTTTGTGTGAACATTAGGTATGATTAATAGACTTTGTTCCACTTAGTTTTACAGTCTCCAAAAAGACACATTAGTGTAAATATTTTGACAGATTTAAAGATGCGAATGTTCTCACTGCTGCTTGTAGCAATAACATCTTTCAAAGAGGCCCACGCTCCATTTAATCACAATTCAACATTTTCATGAGATGTGATGAAAGATGTATGAAGATAAATTTAAAAAATGAGCTCTTGTGACCTATCACTTTCATGAAGACTTCATAAGACCTTAATACAGACTGTGCTGTATACAAATAAGGTCTCTGAGATTTGAAGCTATTTTTTTTTTTTTTTTTGCCACAAAAGGCAGTCTAGGCATCACAGCCTTTAACTACACCTGTCAGTCAATTGGGAAGGCACCATCTACTCAAGTTTTCCAAGGAATAAACAATGGACTTATTTATATGTTTTACTTCTAGGTTGCAGTGGTGTACTGGTCAACGCTCTGGCTTCACAGTGAGAATGCCCTGTTTTCACTCCCAAAGTGTGGAGTTAGCATGTTATTTTCGTACATGTGTGGGTTTTTTGCATCTTCCCCCTTCCTTCCAAACACATGCTGCAAGTTCATTGATTGTTCTAAATAGCCCCTATGTTAATGTTAGTGTGTGTAAATCCCTGCAACAGTGGTGAGCGAATACTTTCGGTGATATAGTGTACATATTTTGTCAAAATTTAGGGGTGCATATCAAAGATTGTTGATTAAAATTGTTGTAAAGGTTGTTGCACGGAAAATCTAAAAGACACCATATACAAAAAGATTAACAAGCAGAAATAAAATGTCCAGGTTAAAATGTAAAATGTCTTCCTCTCAGAGTTAGTTTTCCAAACTGTTGCTGATTTATGTCCAAAAATAAACGTTAATGTCACATTAATTAAAAAATAGCCGTTTACATAGAGGTCAAACAAAACAAAACTCAAGGAAATTCTTTCTATGCATTGTTTACATGTAGATCACAATGCATAAAAGAGCTATTAACTGAACATGGATATGATTGCTGCTAAAATTTAAATCATCTCAGAGTGACTCAATGGGAGGCTAAAAGCATCTTAAAACTTTTTCCAAATTGATTTTGGAACAAAAAAAAATTAACTCCACACTGTCAGTAATCAACATAAGTAAATAATTTTAAAATAAACATTAATTTCCTCTAGAAATTTACATTTTTTAATAACGAAGATAGAAGAGAAGACAATCATTTTCAAATGTGATTGGAAAACCCCAAGTCCTTTGTTGAAAGAATTGTTAGTCCGATTGGTTCTGATCAAATCAAGAATATGTGACAGCACAGAGCACTTCTGCTGGGATTAAATGTGATTCTCTGATGGATGCTCCACAGGAGAGTGAGGGGAAAGCGTGGGCTGAATGATGATGTCCTGTTTAGAAATGGGGGGTGCTCTCATTCCAACTTAAGCTGTCTCATAATGAGAGTCGAGTCAGAAGCTTTCTTCTATTATCACTGGAAATAGGAATATCAAGACCATTTGTTTGTATGTATTGTACAAAAAATAAGAGTAGAGATGGTGTTCAAATAAACAAAAAATGTTCGCAAACTAGTTTAGAAGAGCCCCTGTTTACCCCCAAATAAATAAAAATCAAGACAGGAGTATTGCATGCTGCAAGGCGATTACAGAGGAGGCGGTGAAGAAGGTAAACTGATAAGTGTTTATGACACATAGATTTGTGGGATAATGGTATGAAAAGCAATGTGTGTCACGTAAAAAGTTGTTTTAATGAGCCTACATTCATCTGACCAAAGTTCAATGAGTTGTTGTGTTTCATCATTGCTCCACATTCTGTATACACAGTGTAATGCCTGGCTACAGTGGCCATTTATTCAGATTGAGGAAACTCAGTGCGAACTGGAGCTCAGTCCAATTGGAAACAAGCTAATGGTGCATTCACACCGAATGTGGCTTGTGCGTCAAATTCAAGTCTGCTGCCTCTCTTTTGATGCCTGTCAAATTTGCTGCTCAAAGCCTTGACATGCCTGTCGCGGCGCAACCGCCAGAGTTGTTCTGGGATTCATTCGTTGCCACATCATAGAAAACATGGATGATGTTGAGCGAGTAGCTTGGGTTTATATGTTTTGGAGAGCACTGGAGAGGTGCCAGCAAGCACGTCGCTGTGTCAGGTTCACTATATCTATCAGAGTCTCTCCTGGTTCTGTGTACTTTACTTGTGCATCTGGGGTCAATTTAGAGTTACTTCCGTCTGTCTGTGGGTCAATTTGAGCAATAACCCAAGAGGGGGGGTAATAAAAATAAAGCTTGGGGATCTTTTTTTTATTGTCTTGATGAAAAGAAGAAGAACATCACAACCCTGTGAAGCTAGAGCGGTCCCCCGCGCTACAACGGCACTTGCTGGGCAGCTAACCGCTGGCGGGCAAGCAGAGCAGACCCACTGCCTGGATCTCCCGGGTGACTGGACAGCAGTGATTTATATTAGCTCTGCTGGAGAGTAGAGAGGGGCGCTAACTAGCTTGTTAAGCTAACCACCGGGCCGCTGGCTAGTGTAGTTATTGATCCAGCTCAGTGAGCTTTGTGACGGGCTGGAGATCTGTCCAGGGTGTATCCCACCTTCGCCCAACAGTAACTGGGACAGTTTCCGAGGATGGTCTGCTCGGTCCCATGTCACAGTAACCAAGTGAAGAATGGAAGAAGGGAACTTTCGTTTAGAAAATAACTAAAGTCCGTGTTGTTTTCCTAATTAAACTTCAGCCTTATTTTTATCACGGCCTAAATAAAATCTCATGACTGAGTTTAAACTTTCCAGGCTCGCCTCGCTCGTGGATTCTGCTCCAGGGAAGGAACAGCCTACAGAATGACAGCTCATCGGCTGCTGCAATCCAAAGTTTGGCTCACGGCAGAGGTCAGCCCACAGAGAAACTCCGGCTGCACATGCGCCCATTTCTTCAACAAAACCACTGAGAGCTAGGGGATAATGTAATGGGATAAAATTAATCCATGTTAAAAAGGACTCCGATGTTCAATTTATGGTATAAAATGGAGTTAAAGTTTTGATGAGGGCGGCTTGGGGGTCACAGCTCATGGCTGTGGGTCGAGACCCACAAGGTTTTAGCCATGACTCATGAGATTTTTTGTTGCGACCCACAGGATTTGAGTCGCGACCTACGAGATTTGGCTTGTGACCCACATGATTTGAGTCGCAACCCATGACATTTGGTCGTGAACCACGGGATTTGAGTCGCGACCCACAAGACTTGGTTGCAACCCATGAAATTAGGTTGCAACCCATGAAATTAGGTTGGACCCATGAAATTTTAGTCGCGACCCATGACATTTAGTTGCGACCTACGAGATTTGAGTCGCGACCCACAAGATTTTACTTGTGACCCACATGATTAGAGTTGCGGCCCATGAGATTGGTCGCGACCCATGAAATTTGGTCGCGACCTACGAGATTTGAGTCACGACTCATGAGATTTGGTTGAGACCAATGGGATTTTAGTCGCAACCCATGAGATTTGGTCGTGAACTACAAGATTTGAATCGCGACCCACGAGATTTGGTTGCGACCCATGGTATTTGAGTTGGGACCCATGAGATTCGGTCATGACCCATGAGACGTGAGTCAGGCCAGCCACCGGAAACAGGTTGGAGCTGTTTGGAGTGCTTGCCCCTGCTGGGGACTCTTCTTGGAAGGGGCTGTTCTCACTAGTTACTTAGTGAGAATCCGCTGGTTTACGTGGGTTGGGA